>NC_044917.1:557189-588691 GCF_003576645.1 Ipomoea triloba | reverse complement strand
TGTGTGGGGGGGGGGAGGGGGGGAGGGGGGGGAGGGGGGGATGCACTTCTAAGTTCTAATGTTCAATGTAAACTGTTTTCACGCAGCTGATAATTAATTTTTCCTTATGTTTTAACTTGTCAATCTTCTATCTCTCAGTAAACCTAACACGATTGCATAATAGAATGAGACTTACTAAAGGGCAGTATAGGCAAGCAAATGCAAATCTTAATAGAAGTATAGAACAAAGGAAACTTACCGATCAAAGTCTGGGAAAAGGGGTAAAACTTTAGTAGGCTGTAGTTTTGGATTGGTTGCATGAACAGGTCGTGACTTGCATGCCTCAAAAGAAGCCTTAATTTCTTTTATTTGTCTATCCCTGAAAACATAGAGTGGGTATTTAGTTTAAAAAAAATGTTAAGGTCTATTTATCTCTTTTGCCATATTGACACAGAACAAAATTATTGGAAGCAACCTGTTATTAAGGTTCTCCAAAATGTTTTGGCCTCCTTTATTTTCTCGTAATTCCTTCGCTTGCTTTTCAGTCAGAGACTACATATAGCATTGAAAACCAAATAAGTAAAAGTTTTGGCACTATTTATGGAGAACTGTCCAATAACAGCAGAATCGGCAGAAACCTGTTTTGTTGAATCCATGCTTAGAGAAGATATATATTGTGTTTTGACTAGCCAAGAAACACCCTTGTCAGTTGGCCTGTCTTTCCTTTTAATGCCATCTTTCTTGATAGGGGTTACAGGATCATCATCACGCAACAAGGCCTCATCCTCGAGATCCAGGGGAGTCCTTTCACCCTTGGGGGGGCTACCGAAATAGCAATTAGTGGAAATTAGATTTATTTTACTTCAAAAACAAGCTGTTTGAGAAGTATGAAGGAGAAGAAACATACTTATATACACTGAGATCAAGCAGGTCAAGAGGGATTCCGAGATCTGGTTCAACATATAGTTGAGGCTTGTGCATTTTCTCTAATGAAGTGATGGTGTATTTGGTAAATCTGCAAACATAAACTTCTTACCTTAAAAGAGCAAATGAAAAGAATGCAACTACAGCCTGTAGTTATGAAAAGCTAAAGCATTCAGGGAGAAGACAACTAAAGATCGCATCACCAAGATCCACACTAGGATGAAAATGCAGATTGCATAGTAAAAGCATAGTAGTATTTTCAGATACCTCACAGCACTATAGATATGAGTCAAGACAAAAATATGGACAGATAGACAAAAATATTGTAGCATACAATGTCCAATAGAGGCAATATCCCATATCTAAAGAACACAAGCAAACCTGCAGTATGAAGAGACACCAAAAATTGCTTACCTATCTTTGTCTCTTCTTAAAGACATGAGCTTTGGCTGTGCTGTTGGATCTGGCAATTCATTTCGGAACCTGCAGACAAAAATACAGCATTTTGTTAGGCACCATCAACAACAAATAATGAGAGCAGTTACTAGTATTCAGATGCCAATTCAAAAACAAGTTTCAAATTGCTTAGCACACATGCCAAACATGCTACTCAATATACTCACTTCAGCTTGCAGAGAAATGTTGTTGGCTTCTTCAACCGATTTTCAGTTCTCTCCCCACTTAACAAAGGAGCAGTTCTCCTGTCAGCCATGTGTGATGCACTAATGGAACCATGACCCTTCGCTCCAGAAGTTAGCATTTGGGTCTTCTGCAGCACCTTGTTCTGGGATTCTTTTAAATGATGCCTATGTTTCTCTTCATGCCTTTGTTTCTCATACTCTCTCTTCTTCCGCAACCTCCTCTCTTCCTCTGTCTCAACTCTTCCAGAAGGAGCATTTGGTTTCTTCACTTGCATGGGAGGAACAGGAGGTTTCTGCTTAGAGGGTATCCCGTGATTCCCATGCCCTGATTCTCGCCACCCAGAATCCCTTCCATCCTTGGGAGCTGCTTTCTCAGCTGCAGGCCTGCTTTCATTACTTGGATGCGCAGGGGGAGCTGAGGAAGGGGGTGGTGGGGGTGAAGAAGGTGGCGGAGGAGGAGGAATTGCTGAATTTGGGGGAGGAGAGGAAGGTGGAGGAGGTGGAGGTGGGGGTTGTAAATGCTGGTGTTGGTTGTATTGCGAGTATTGAGAAGAAGGATAATACACTGGTGGAGCTGGGGGAGCAGCTTGTGGTGGCGGTGGTGGAGGAGGGTACGAAGAATCCGGCGGAGGCGGGGGTGGCGGATACTGATGAGACTGGGGTGGTGGTGGCAGCGGAATAGGGCCGCTAAAATGCGGCGGCGCATGTTGATAATTACCGTATCCCCCCCAATTCTGAGATGGCTGATTCCCTCGCGGCTGCCCTGCGGTGGATGCTGGCGGGGGAGGTTGCAGAGGATTCTGATTCGGCGGTGGGGGAGGAGGAGGAGCAAACGCGGGTTGCGACGGGGGCTGGAATGGCCTATAAGAATCCATCACCACCGCCAGCCAGCCCTAGCTACACTAATCCAACAAACTTTCCCACAAACCACACACTAATAATACCCTAGGAGAGAGAAAACCATCAATTTTACCTTCTATTCAACTTGCAATCACTTCCCTACACCAACATCTGCACTGCATCAACGAGCAAACCCTAGACAAATCTGGAGGCGAAATCGGAGCTTTAGCTAGATCAACACCGCAAAAGCAATCGAAAATTTCAAATACTTTGAGATTCAGAGTAGAAAACTCGAGTCCGAAAAGACGAAATTCACGAGATATACATATATCGTCTGTATATATATGCAGGTGTAGTATTAAATATGAGACTGAGATGACTTTTTACAGTTTACGGCTGGGAAAAGCGAGCTTGAGAGTTTAAGCAGCGGAGAATGACGACGATGAAGAGATGCCCTCATTCATAAGTAAAGCAGCAGCAATAGATTTCCCTTTTTTATTTCCTTAAATTATATACATATATATATATATATATATATTAATATTAATGAGAAAGGAAAATTTTGAGTCATTACTCGATAATATGTATAGTACATAGATAAATTCTCATTTTTGTATAATAATTCATAACTAGACTAAAAGGTATTAGCCTAGGTGACGGAGCGTCATCTGTCGAGATGCTTCTTTGGCGCAAGCTTCTTTCCCGACACATTAAGGTTACGTTCGGGGCGGTTTTGGTGGCACCCGATGGTGGGTTCATGGCGTCGTGCGTTGGTCCCCTGCTCGATTGCTTCTCTCCTCTTATGGCGAGGTCGAAGCATGCAAGGAGGTGTTGTCCTGGCTCAAGAATATGAGCGTGCTATCTTTAGAGTTATGCACGGATTGTTCTCAGCTTTGTGCGGTGCGACCTACCTATTATTCCTATGTTGGTTTATTTGTTGAAGCATGTTGGAATGTAAGTCCCACTGTTTATACACACCAACATTGAGCTGGCACTGCATGAGTATAATGTTGTAAGTCTATCCCTACATGCACAATATCCGTGCATTATACTCTTTTCCCTAAGTGATCAACGCGTGTCCTAGTCATTGGTTCGTAAGTCCCACTGTTCATACACCACCAACATTAAGCTGATAGTGCATGAATATAATGTTGTAAATCTACTCTTACACTCACAATATTCACGCATTATGCTCTTTTTTCTAAGTGATGCAATACGTACCACAATCATTGGTTTGTTCATATTTGATGATTAAACTGATAAGTTCTTAACCCTTCTTAAGATGTTAGACAAATGATTTATGATATTGGGCTATCAATCCTACTCAAAAACTATAGTCTCCATACAAGTAATAATTATCTTTTGTCACTATTTATACACTATGAATTAATACACAAACGAATAAAAATACATTTTTTTTAGCCCAAAAGAAAGAGGCAAACAAATGGAGCAAGATTATTATATTAAAAACTACAAAATCACAAATTTAATTTTTACTATTACCAAAACACCATCTCGATTATTTGAACTCATTACATACAATCTTCTTAATATATATAGAGGAAATAGGAAATAGTGTGAAAGTGAAGAAAGAGACAGCGGCAAATTCCAAAAGGCCGACAAACAAAAAAGCAGGAGGTTATCTGATTAGGGCGAGAACAGTCATTTCAGGTGGAAGGGCGAATCCAACAAACAAGACAACCTTGTTCTCCGAATTCTCGTAATTATGCTAAAAATGCAGACCTTAATCTGGGAATCCATCTCCAAATTCACTATTCTCTTACTGCAAACATTTATCCTTTCCCCACATGCTAATCCTATCATAATATGCACCTTGCTTCCAATTTCTCTATAGTCTTTAGTCTTTTCCCCTCCACAAATCAACAGTCCACCCCCACTTCCCCGGCAAAGCGACCTACGCAACCAAATTTGTCCACACATATATAGTTATATTATATACTAATATACTATCCGATAATACTACCCGTAGGTTGTAACTAGCAAAGTAGGAATCTTTTGTTGAAAATCGGCTGATTTGGATCTCTGGGTCGATGGCGCGACGCTGCTCTCATTGCAGCAACAACGGTCACAACTCAAGGACGTGCCCGGCGAGGGGTGGCGCCGCCGCTGGCGGCGGCGGCGGCGGCGGAGTGAAGCTTTTTGGGGTGAGACTTACGGATGGAGGGTCGATCATGAAGAAGAGTGCTAGCATGGGGAACCTCTCCGCTCTCTACCACTCGTCCTCGTCCGCCGCCGCGTCTCCCAACCCGGGCTCGCCGTCGTCGGATGCTCTCCGTGAACCGGTGCACTTGCCCGACGGGTATGCCTCCGATGATCCAACGCACGCTTCTTGTTCGACCAATCGCCGAGCTGAAAGAAAGAAAGGTTTAGTCTTTTTACTTCTCTAGTGATTTTACCTATCTGGGTTGTTTCTTCCCATTAAATCTGATTTCTGCAAACAATTGGATGTTCTATTTTGACCTTTATAGTTTGAGGTGGTGTTGGTGTTTCTTAGCTTCAGTTATTGCTGGTTCTGTGTTGGCTACTGTCATTTACTTGACTGTGTATGTATTCTTGATTTTGCAATTGATCATAGTATAGATGGGTTCATTCTATTATTAGGTAAGTACAGGCTGTTCATTTCTTCTTCTTCTTATTCCTACACACAAACATTTAGGTCAAAATATGGGAAATGAGTAGCACGGGTGGCTCAGTTGGTTTCTAGTGTCAAATTATAGGCCAAAATAAGGATCGAGCCATCACAGTTGCAGTGTGGGAGTTTCACCTTCTTTTAGGGTGGCTTCGTCTGGGCACTAGATACTAGTTCTCCTACCAAATGAGCTGCCTCCACAATCCTATCGGGCTGGGTGTTGGGGCCCTTGGAGCGAGCGATTTCGCTTTTTGTGGAAAATATGGTAAAGGAATGCATTAATTATGATCACAATTATATTTGGTAAGCTTGTTAGGCTATTGACTTGGTAACCACAGCGGTTACAACTTCACCTCTCAACCGAAATGGCCTATTGGCCGGTCTTCTTGGTTTGAGCGCGATCAGCTATAGACAACCTAGGTTGATTTACTTCCTTATATTTTATTGCTAGTTAGGGTTACAAGACCGAGTTTACTTTGTATTTGGCATTGTGGAAACTTTTAGGGTGCTAGCAAGGCATGAATAATTGGACTAACAGTTACTGGATTTCATTGCAAGTGAAGAGTAGTTTAAGGAGTTGTAGTTATTCTTGAGGGTTCTGTTTTTAGCCGTTGACAACCTTGGCTTGTTATAAACAGTGTAAAAGCATCAAACACAAAAGATTCAATGAACATGTTACCTTAAACCACTGCTTGGAGAGCTCGGGGTAATTACTTGTGGATGTATGGTTTATTTGCAGGTGTTCCGTGGACAGAGGAAGAGCACCGGCTTTTCCTACTTGGTCTGCAGAAGCTGGGCAAAGGGGATTGGCGGGGTATATCAAGGAACTATGTAACTTCAAGAACGCCCACTCAGGTAGCAAGCCATGCCCAAAAGTATTTTATCCGCCAGACTAACGTTACGAGGAGAAAGAGAAGGTCCAGCCTCTTTGACATGGTTGCAGATATGGTTAGTCTTGCTTCTCAAAATAACGTCTTTGTAGTTGTCATATATGTCAAAGATTGCAGTCTGCCTCTCCTCAACACCAAATATGTTGCCCCGTTTTCTGTCGTGATTGCTAATGCACACCTAGGTTACTCATAAGGAATCAGTTTTGTTTGTTTTTAATGATGTCTGTACAGGCCACGGAATCCCAACCATTTCCAGAAGAACAGTTTATGCTCCCCCCTCGAGCGTTAGAAACTGACGAGGCAGAGGCAGAGATAGAGGCCGTGGAAACTGATAATGCACATTCGTTACCTTCTTTAGAGCTCTCTCTCAAGCCAGAATTTGAATCGATGGAAGCCACACCAAGTGAGCCTGTCGAAAACACAGAAGAAAACGTGGCACCCTCATTGGAAGCTCCTCCGGTGTTTCCCACATTCATCCCGACTTACATCCCCATTCCATTTCCGTTATGGCCATCAAACGCTGTTCCTCTGGATGAAGATACAGGAGCAGATACCTCCCACCATCAGATCCTGAAACCTATACCGGTAGTCCCCAAAGAACCGGTCAACGTAGATGAACTAGTGGGAATGTCCCAGTTGAGCCTAGGCGAAAGCATTTCTTGCCAAATAGAACCCTCCCCGCTTTCTCTTAAGCTGACCGGAGAACCATCAAGACAGTCGGCATTTCATGCCAGCACCCCACTTCATAGCAGCTCAGAAATCGTCAAGGGTGAAGCTTCTCCACTCCACTCAAAGCAGTTTAAGTGTACCTGTTAGGTCTCATATTCACTTTTCCCTGTTATCCTTTCTTGTTCTGGTGTAATTACCTCTGCTCTAATGTAGCTTAGGGTCTGTGAAAAAGGGCAAGATTGTATAGTGTTCTCCATCTTGATGAACAGCTAGGGTCTTTAAAATTAATACAATGCTTAGTGATAGCTTGATGTTTGCAGAAACTCTTCCATGAATTTGTAATGATAATTCTCAAAAAAAAAAGAGGAAATTATGATTCCAAATCATTCTAAACTCAAGAAAGGAATCAAGAATTCAAAAATGTACCAAACCTGCTAAAGAATGTTTTTCAACAAAGATGAAATTTCATTCCAATGGCAGATAAGAACACAAGGTTATTTGATTGACATGACATTTGGGAGAATATTTACAACAAATGAGGTTTACAAAACCTATGTTCTTGAGAAACTTTAGTTAAATTTGATAGTGTCAAATCATTGAACATTTGGCAGCCTAACTGATCCGATCCTGCTCCTTGTGGTTTGTGTTGCCAATAAGGATTGAACATTCAAAAATTTTTCCTCAAACAAAAAAGACACCATTTTGACTAAATAGACGCCAAAAAGGCGAGACAAATCTTCCTTCAAATCAGCGATAGCTATGATAAGAGGGGCTGTACATGCAGCTCTCAGCAAACGCTACCAGGTTTTCTGGCTGTGGTCGAAGAGTAGCCAAGCCTTTGATAAAACAAATAAACCACATTCAATTACGTACATATTGGCATGAATCTAGCAAGGGGGGTCGGGGAGACATCATTTTAAAAAGATACGATGAGAGTCAAGGACAGAAGGATACCAAGTTCGTATGCTTTGGCTGCTACTTTGGCAGCAATGCGGGCAGAAATCTTTCTTATGTTGGAAAACGGTGGGTACATGAGCCCTTTCTCAAAGTCCTCCCACGTAACCTCTGCAGCTAGAGCTTCAGCTGTTTAAAGCCACAAAAGCGGGAGAGGATATTGCGTTAGTAGATTAAGACACGTTCATTCCTAGTAAACATCAGAAACTTACAAGCAGCAAGAAGCATGTCATCGTGCACCCGAATTGCCCCAGAAATTATCAGGCCCAAACCAAATCCAGGGAAAATATAGGCATTATTTGACTACACAATGATAAAGACGACGAAATTTAGTCCAATATCTGTGTAATCATTAATAAAGGAAAGAATATTTGTTTCCTTTGTTACCTGTCCAGACACAAAGACCTTTCCCTTGTATTCAAATGGCGGGAATGGGCTACCACTGGCAAAAATTGCTTGACCCTGAAAGAAAAACATGCACCGTAATAAGTTGTAAACTAAACCAACACTATGTAACAAAAATCGAAAAAAGAAATGCATAAAAAGAGATCCTAATAAAAATGCAACCTCACTCCAGGTATAAGCCTCTTCTGCAGTACACTCTGACTGTGATGTTGGGTTCGAGAGGGCGAAAATAACGGGTTGCTGCACAGCAGATCAATTGTAAAATCGGAAATTTACTCAACCAGGAATTATTTTTTAAAAACGAATACAAGAATAAACCTCGTTGATCGATGCCATTGCTCCTACAACTTCTTTTGTAAATGTTCTTCCAACTCCAGAAGATCCAATCAAGACCGTTGGCTTGATAACCTAGAGAAGTAAACCTAATTAGAATAACGATACCATGTGTCGAGAAAGAGGTTATAGGGGAAAGGAATCTCGAACTAACATTAACCGCAGTTACTAGGTCCTTTACAGGTTCATGTTCATGCGCCCAAGGCCTTTTAAAATGCTGAAGTGTCTCCATCCGAGACCTAACAATCAATCCCTAGAACATTGATGAATAGGATTCAGCTTCATGGAAGACAATTAATTTGAATCGAAACCAAAAAATTTATACCGATAAATGAACTACCTTGGAGTCCACCAGCCAAATTTTCTTCCTTGTTTCATCTAGTGGGGCTCCAGTCTACAAGTAACAAGCCAAACATAAAGACATTATTCATAATTCCAAGGTTTTTTTTTGAATCCAAAACGTACTTAGGTTTCTACCTGTTTTGACATTTCAAGAGCTATAAGTTCTGCTATGCCAGTGCCAGCCTGGATTATTAACATGACAAAAAATAGTATTAAATCAAAGAAGAAGAGAACACGTAAAAGAGGCAAGAGAACTAGCACTGCAACAATAGAGGCAATAGTAAAACCTCTCCGGCACCAAAGAACAAGAATGTTTGTTCAGCTAAGGTTTCCCCGACTTTCTTTAGTGCAGCCAATAGCCCTGCAAGGACGACAGATGCAGTTCCCTGAAACAGAATCAACAATGACGGGTTATAATACATCGATACTAGTAAGTCAAAACTATACCTAACCTCTCACTAAAAGAACACCTCGAGTTACCTGTATATCATCATTGAAAACAAGGTGACTAGGGCTGTACTTATCAAGTAGATCAAATGCATTATGGTTTGCAAAATCTTCAAACTACGTAAAGGAAGCAAAAGTTAGTACAAACAATATGGAATATATTCACATTTACAACAATTAGTAAACCAAAATACCTGAATGAGCACTTTCTCCCCATAAATTTGTTTGACAGCGGTCATGAATTCATCAAGAAGTTCAGCATATTCCTGCATTGACAAAAGATAAACGTCTAGTCCAAGTATGTGGAAGAAAGACAAACTTTTTGAAACATTGAGTAAAACGAGAATAAGGACATAAAAGTTCAGACTATTAACCTGTCCAGTTGCTCTCCTTTGCCTGAGCCCAATATAAAATTCATCTTTCAACAACTTCTCATTGTTGGTTCCGACATCAATGGTTACAGGCAAGCACTAAAAATGCAGGCAAATAAATGAATGAATCTACAGGTTTGCTGCTTTTATCTCAACAAGCAAAAGTACAGAATAACAATCTCAAAAAAAAAAAAAAAAAAAAAAACTGAACTTCATAAGAGAAGGCAAGAATATGACATAAATGTTTGTGTTACAGAAACTTACAGCTGAAGGATGAACACCACCAAGAGCAGTATACAATGAGAGTTTCCCGACAGGTATCCCCATTCCCTAGAGTAAATGGACGTAACTATAAGAATCTTATCATTTGAGTCTTTAAAATAACACATAGTAGAAGATAGTTTGAGTAATTATTAGATTCAAGAAACAAATAAGCTCATATACAACATACCTGGCAACCAAGGTCACCAAGGCCCAAAATTCTTTCCCCATCGGTGACAACAATTACCTGAACCTTCTTCTCAGGCCAGTTCTTCAGTACCTCAAGAACTCTTCCCCTGCAAAATACTCCCACCACTACCAGTCAGGTTTGACATTAAAAAAAAAAAAAAAAACTACTGCTAATTTGCAAGATACATACTTGTCTTTTAAGCTAATGAAAAGACCCTGAGGGCGCCTGAAGATGCTTCCATACTTTTGGCATGCTTCACCCACAGTTGGAGTATAGATGACCGGAAGCAGCTCCTCAACATTGTCGATAACAACCTTGTAAAATAGATTTTCATTCCTCTCCTGAAAACAATTAATACCAATAAATATTTATACACTCGAGAGTAGCAAATGGGAAATAGGGACGTGTAATAATGGAACTGTTATAAGAAGGCATTTGCAAAATGTAAAAGTATATTCCTCATACCTAAAAAGCACAAATTATTACCACATATTAAATATTATAAAGTGATATATTTGGAGATAAAACTTAACATTGCCACCACCTGGAGATCAGTAATGGCCATGTACTTCTGCAATGGTACTTCATACTGCCGGAGATTTTGCATAACATTTTTTACCTGGAGAGATAGAAAAAGTTCTAAAGAACATAGGCAAGGGTACGGTCCAAGAGAGAGGTGACAAGTTGTGACACAAGCAATGGAAGAGGCATTTTCAAATAACCTGAAGCTCCTGATCAACAACCACTGGAGGAAGAAGACCGCATAAATAGTGTGCATCCCTTTCTTTCTCATTGAAAGCAAGACCTTTATTGTAGCGTGGATCACGCAACAATGAGTATCCACTGCATCAGAAAACATTTATTTGTCTAATGTTGGAAAACTTGCAGAAAATCTAACCACTTTGACCAGAACCTTTGAAATTGAGGACAGATAAAAAATCATTAATTTTCAAAGGTACTAGATCAAATTTAGTTGCAAGCTTCAAATGTCATCCATTTATAAACAACATAGTACTTTGATAAAAGTGGTACTAACAGAACAGGAAAAAAGTTCCAGTTCACATATCTTTAAGAAATCGTTCATAACGCAAATGAAGAACAGTTGTTCACTAACAAAAATTGGACATAAAAAACAAAACATTGTGATCAAAGACACTCAACAGAAGTGAAATGTGATGGATAATATATAGTCAAAAGAATTGAAGCATGTCCTCCATCTCAACTAAAAGTCTAAATTTTTTTTATAGGTGACTCCGATACCAAATTGAAGCATGTGCTCCATCTTAAGTAGGCATGTTTATAACTTTATATATTATATGCTCAACAAAAAGACCGCATATTCCTCCTACCTAGCAACAGAGATGGCCGAGGGGGTGATGGTATGCTCCTCATTGACAGTTTCCTCGCAGTAGAGATCCCCAACTCCACCAATGACGGTGGATTTGGGCTCCTTTACAGCCGGAGCAATCTCCACCGTCTCTTTCAGAGCAGTCCCGGCAATAAAGCTGGCATTTCGGTCACTGGGTTTTGCGTTTGATCTGGCGGCAGCCACCACCACTGGAGCACAAACTATTCTCTGTGGTTTTGACTGAGCCAAGCATCTCGACACCTCAGAAAAGGAATTGTTCTGCAGAGAAGAAACAAAGAAAAGTTCAGAAGAATCAAACTTTCTTCCCAAAGAACAAAATTTTTTTAAAGGCCAGGAAATGGATGGTATGCAAGCTTGAGCATAGAAAGGGGTTGGTTCAAGATTACCGTAAAAGTGGTTCCACACAGCGCAAACATTGCGGTAGAGAATGTAGAAAGACGGAGTCTTTTGGTGTTGAATGAAAGAAAAAAGAGAGGAGAAAGAACAGAGAGGAGCTTTTACTTAGAACTGTCTTCCCTGTGTATGTCTCTCCTACTCTCTCTCTCCCTCTCTATTTCTCTCCATCTTGATCCTCGATCTGCCTTTTATCAGTTTCGATGCTGCTGGCATGGAAGTATGAAGCTGCACTTGCTCCAAAAATTAGTAATTTAGTATTTGGTACAAACTATTTTGTAACACTTCGTTTTCCCACATCAGTTTCTTAACTCTTTCGCCATATTTCTTCACTGTTGTTTCGGGTCATAAATCATTGTTGGTATTTGCGTGCTAAGATCATATATCAGGACTTTATTCAGTAAATAATTCTATATTGACTGATTCAAATTAATGATGTTAATAAATAAATTTAATGAAAAATTGATTTAAACCTAGTTAGCAATTAAGCGTCTAATCAACTTAGGACAAGGTATCCACCTAGGCATATGTTGGAAAAAAAGTTTGAGATCCGATCGCGGCAATTATCTACTGTCTAAGTTCAATGATGCTATGATGTCAGTAGCACATTATGCTAATATTGTTTTTATATCACTTTACAGAATATCATGACCAAAAGAATATATGGAATCATTTTTTTAAAATATATTATGTGAGTTTTATATGTTTGGCAAATAGCCATTAGAGCTTTGGAACCGCAAGAGGACAAAGGTAAAGGAGAGTGTCACAATGGGAGTTAACAACTTAAAGTCAGGTTTTGGAAGTTGGAAGTGCAAAATCCTAAAGATATTAGTATAGGATCCATCGCTACCAAAATATATTCATTTATGTGAGGATTAATCTCGATGTCAAGACATTGTGGTCCAATGGCACCCGGTTGCACTTTCATATGGAAGGGTTGGGTTTGAGTCTCAATAGAGGTGATATGCAGAGTTATGAGCCGTCCATTTTGACATTTTTGTTAGCTGGAATAGAGGTTTTCGAGCACAAAAAGTCAATACTGTTCCCACCGGAAGCAAACTATTTTGACCTTTTTGTTAGCTGGAATAGAGGTTTTCGAGCCAAAGAGTCAATACTGTCCTCACCGGAAGCAAACTCATAACTTCTCATATGAGAGAGTCACTTCGTGCCACTAAACTAGAAGGTCATTGACCTCTGAACAATAAGGCATTAAAAACAATATTGAATTCCAATACTTTACATATATATAATACATTTTATAGATGTGATTACTTTGCAAAATTTCTTATAAAACTATATATGCAACATATAAGATGGTGTCCTCATCATCATCATGCTATTCACTATAAGCCATTTGAGCTACACCTAGCTACAACATTTACCCCACAATCTATCTAAGCTGGAAGTTCAATGTTTTGATGCAGTAGGCATACATGAATGCAAAGAACACTGCAAAACCAACCAGAACTGCAGCAACAATTCCCATGAAATCTGGATCATACCCAAAATGATCTTTGATGTAATCTTTGATCTTAGGATTGATATTCCCAGTAGAATTCCCCGGATCTCGAATGGTGCTTTCGACATCACCATATTGAGACACAATGCAGCCATATACGGTCCATGCCACGGGGCAAATCCAGTAGTACCATATCCACCATTTGGGAATCCTCTGAAAAAATGCAGGGAAAATGTCAGAATTTTGCTGTGAGATGTGTTAATGTTTGTGAGGAGATTAAGGCTATAACTTACTGGTCTGGGGATGAAGAATCCCGAGAAGAGATTGAAGAGGGCGTAGAATGCTGCAGCGAAAATGGCTGCAACTTGGTGGTTTGGAGTGATGGAAACAGTCATCATTCCATAGTATGTGAAGTAGAGGAAGGAGAAGAATGTGACAAAGAAGAACCAGAAGAACTTGGCTGCTGTCCATTCAAATCCCACCATGGCATACACTATGAGTGTGTAGTATGTAGTTTGGACGAGTACGTATGGGATTTCACAGATAACCTGAAAAAATTGAAGCAGACAGGCTTCAGATTTCTGAGTTCTTGAGGTTTTAGGGGGAAAAAAATAAGGTTTGTTTTGGTTACCTGTGCCATTGCATATGGCAATGCTGAGTACATCCCTGCAGCTTTTTCGCGATAAAACACTGTTCTTTCGGTGGCCACAACGGGCTGCACAGTCGAGCAGTTGCAGATGCCAACAAACAGGACAGCTGCATACATGGATCCTATGATTGTCATGAGATCTCCACTGCTGTCTCTGAAATGCACAAACAGAAATTAAGGTTAATTTTTCTGTGAGTTCCTGAAGCGAATGGAGCGTTCGTTCTGTCCAGATTAACGACAAACCTTTTGCTTCCAACGTCCCAGAAGATCGTGCCAATCATGAGCGCTGCAGCTAAAGTAAAGAAGTATCTGACAAGATTGTAATCCGGGCTCCTCCAATATGTCCACCATTGCTTCCATAAGCAGGACTTGAATTGGCCCCAAGTGGACTGAGAATGTTGGGTATGAAAATACAGGTCGTTTGCCCCGGGAGGAGGCGTGCTCAGTTCCTTAACCAATGCCTTATTTCGTCTGCAAATCGTTACATTTCCCACATCAGATTCTACTACCATGTCAAAATTCCAGGCCTATTTCTAGTTTTCTAGTTTATACTACTCACTGGTATAAAGCTGTTGTTTTGTAGTGCTCCGCGAAATCCATTCCAAGTCTGATCTCTGTGGCAATTGAGCTCACTTCTAACATCCAAGTTGCTGGATTGTATTTCTCTTTAATTTTCGGGACTCCTTGAACAGCCTGCATTACACGGTTAAGCCATTATATCTCGGTTTTCAATGCTTAACCAAAATATGATCACAAAGTGCTCGAGCAGCTAGTAAGCGGGCTGCTAATGCAACTAAAAGTACCTCAAAGTACTCGACGACTTTATGGGAATGGCGCCCTAACGGTCCTGCATAGATCACTTGACCTCCTCTCTTCATTAGAAGCAGCTGGTGCACAAAACAAAACACAGAAAGCATATGAAGGGCTGAAGTTATGGGAATGGTATTGTTGATTGGGGAAATGTAAAATGTTGCGCGTGTTTACCTCATCGAATGCTTCAAAGATGTCGATGCTAGGCTGGTGAATTGTGCAGACAACGGTTCTTCCTGTGTCGACTGTGTTTCTGACAGTTCTCATGACAATAGCTGCAGCTCTTGCATCCAGGCCAGAAGTTGGCTCATCCATGAATATGATTGAAGGATTGGCAACGAGCTCAACTGCTATTGTCAGTCGCTTTCGTTGCTCGGTTGACAAGCCCGAGACTCCTGGCATCCCCACAATCGCGTCCTTGAGGTTGTCTAGCTCAACCAGATCCATCACTTCCTCTACAAAAACCTGCAACAAATATGTGACAAAGAAAAAAAAACAGACATTATTGTCTGATATCCTACATTGTCCTGGTTTGATGCATGACTAGATTGTAGATTCGTTATCGTACCATCTTGTCCTCTTTGCTGACTTCCTTAGGCAGCCGGAGAAAAGCTGAGTATATCAAAGATTCGCGAACAGTGACCTGAGGCGAGTGGATATCGTTCTGTTCACAGTAACCAGACACTCTAGCAAAAGTTTCTTGCTTCTTTGGGAATCCTGATATTCTGATGTCCCCTTCGATGTAACCCCCGGTTTTTCGCCCAGCTAGAACATCCATTAAGGTTGTCTTTCCTGCCCCACTGACTCCCATCAGTGCTGTCAGCACACCAGGCCTAAATGCACCTGTTACTCCGCGCAGTAATTGCAGCCTATCTTCTGTCACACCTTGCTCTCTCATTTCCTGTTAAAATTGGTAAATTCAGATATCAATCACAAAATCTAAACTCTGGAAATGCTGCTAAACAGCAATGAAACTAAGGGTATTGAATTGATTCTTACTGGAGGCATGTCGACGAAATATTTCACTTCATCAAAGGACATGGCCAAGGGTGTGAAGGGAAGAATCATCCCTCTTTTTGGAGCAATACCATTCGTGGAATCCAGGTTGGCGTCGTCATTTCTACTGAGGCCATTTTTATTGGACCGACTGCTCATCCTCCGAAACTCCAATTCTCCTAAAAAGCATTGTATAATGGTAAGAAACCAAACCATAATACTCTGAACTAAATTGCTAGAACTCAAGAATGAATGTTACTTGTGTTGTTTCCATCATGTGCAGACAGTGATCGCGGGAGCGCATCTCGCTTAGACCTTGTTGTTTTAAGCCTCGGAGATTGAGAAGATTCTTCCTGTTCAGCTTCCATATCCTTAGCCTGATCTTTGGATATTATAGCTTGCTTCTGTCCAGGAGCTGTTGTCATCAGAAAACAGAATTTCAGTTCAATCAATGTGATGAAAACATGTCTGCACATGTTATGTTCAACCTAAGACTTAGTACTCACGGCTGAGATACATGAGGGCCAAGGTGAAGAGAATGTTAAAGAGAAAAATGAACCCCAAAAGCGCAGCGGCGCCTATCCAGAACCATCTCTTTTCAACAAAGACATCAAAATTCTTCATCACTTGGATTCCCAGTTTTGTTTGTTTGTCTGCAGCCTGTTAACAGAATGGGTCAAGAATTTTCCTGGTTTGAGTGGTTTCAAATCATTATCTGTATGTGATGTTAAAGAGCAAAGAGAAAGCATACCAATTCGTTCATCCACCGGGGAGCGAACATCTCATTCACAGTGAAAGCATTGAAGCCATAGGACAGTGGAGAAACCCAGTAGCCCCAACCCCACCAATCTGGTATTGCTTCTGCAAGTGAAAATTAAACCAGTGCTGTGTTAGTGATGAATCTGACAAAGAAACAGAAACTACTGTGGCTTAATTAGGAGTTTATGACGTTGTTTTGTTGTTGGACTGACTTTTAGGACGGATGAAACCTCCCAGAAGAAACACAAGCAGCAGACTTAAAGCTCCACCAGTGTTTGCTATGATCATTGTTCTGCAGACTGCAGCAGTGAGCCTAAAGATACCAGCAGCCATTTGTTGGATCAGAAACACCAACAGCATTTGCTTAAAGAACCTGCAGAAATAATGGCAAAGATCATCACTTTCATCCATAAAACAACACACTATAAGGTAAAAATGGCAATAAAAGGGCAACCCAACCAAGCATTTAACTGGTAACCACAAGGTTACAAGTTCCCAGCAGCCTATTAGCCTTCTTGGTTTCAGACTTTCAGCCGGTCAGCTATCAGCAACTAGGTTGGTTTACCCACAAGGCCTTTTTCGTTTAAGCCAGTCAACTATTGACAACATGTCAGTTTATCCACTTATGGTCCTTTGATGGCTAAGTAACAAGACAGGGTTTACCCACAGATAGTGACTACATGTTTTTCCTGTGGATATTATTTAAAGGCAGAAGAAAACCAACCTGCTAGCTTCTGGGGCAAATCCAATTGTGTAGTAAGTTATGACCATCCAAACAATGGTTTCAAACACAGAAATTGGAATCTTCAAGAGAAAAGTTGGGAGAGTGAAAGCCCAAGGTGGGTGAAAAAGGAGATCCCTCTGCTTATAAAAGACAGGCAACCTCTGAATAATCATAGAAAGTTCAGAAAAGCCATTGAACATGTTAATGATCATGCCAAACAACAGTGCCCCAATGTAAACACTTCCATCGTCTTCAGTCTTGGTATGCATCTTGGTCCTCAAGAACACGGTGGAGGCGATGACAGCGACGATGATGATCTGAACGGTCTTGAAAATGTACACAAAAGAGTTCCGCTTGATCAACAGCCACTCCTTGTCGAAATTTGCTTTCATGAGCTCTTTAATGGGGACTGTGTATTTGTTGAACACCAATGCTGCTCTGTGACATCTTGATCTGTCGTAGGGAACAGACAGCTCGTTTTCTAGGCGCAAACCGACGTGGAAACGTTTGAATCTTCGGGCGAATTCTGAGACTGATATGTATCTGTATGGCTTGCTCCTGTCTGCCCAGTATTGTTCTTGGTCCTTTCTTGATGTAACCTGTTAATTACACCATGCATGCATAGTAAATAAATGGTAGATTATTGGTACAATCCAGCTAAGTTGGTCAGGTCTATTAAGCCGGTTAAGGTAATCTAGATAGACAGTGAGTCTGCTCGCCCATTTGCAGGCCTAATTTTTGGCAGGCTTTTGCAGGTTGGCCTGTGAGACCCACGAGTTAGAATTCATGTAACCTTAGCCTGCTTCACGTGAGTTGGTGGACCCCGCAGACCGGCCCGCATATTTTTTTAATTCAAAGTTTATAGAATAAATAAAAAAAATTTATATATATATTGTTACACAGCAAAGAAGCGTTCTGTCTTGTTGTGTAAGCAAGGTAGAACGCTCCCTTGCTGTGCAACATATGCATGTATATTTAATTTTTTTTTAAATATGGCTTGGCCCGCGGGCTGCAGGTCTTCGCGGGCCAAGTCCGTTAGCCCCGCTATTTCATGGGTTATGTATTTTTGTGGTCCTAATTTGTCCCACTGCGGGACGGGTGCAGGCTAATCTACGGACTTCAGCTCACTTTGATAATTATGTCCTTGGTTTATCTTTTTGTAGTCTTTTGTTATAGGGCAATGCTTTAGGTATGTAGTGTTACCTCTTGTAAAAAGTCAGCAGTGCCCTTTCGGTCTGGGCATTTGAAGCCACAGGTCTCAAAGAATTCAATGACATGTTCTCTTGGGCCTTGGTAGACAATCTGGCCTTCAGACAAGAGGATGATGTCATCGAAGAGATCGAACGTTTCAGGAGCGGGCTGGAGGAGGGACATCAAGATCGTACCCTCCGTTAGATGCACAATTTGTTGGAGACATTTTACTATTTGGAAGGTGGTGGAGCTGTCCAAGCCCGTAGAAATCTCATCCATGAATAGAGTTTTTGTCGGCCCAACAATCATCTCTCCTGCACCATGGCCCAAATAGTTAGCCCACTTTCCAATTAATTAATTTGATAATCACAAGGTTTCAGTTTGACAGTCTATATAATTACGTAATTACTAATTATAATACACGTAATTTTGATGTTTTTAATAAAATAAAAATCAAGAAAACCTGTTGTAACACGCTTCTTTTGACCGCCTGAAATCCCACGTATCATTTCGTCCCCAACAATTGTGTCTCTACACACATCAAGTCCCAAAATCTGCATACAATTTACAGTTTCTTTTTCATCATATAAATCATATTTCATATATTTCATAAAATTAAAGGTTGTTCACCAATAACACCAAAATAATTATAATTACAATTATAATTAATAATGTATAAGTTAATTGCAAATTGGAGGTTGTTCGGCAAGACACCAACGTCCAAAAAGGCACATACCAACCCCTCACCACTATAAACATTTTTATATTTATAATGTTATAAAAAATATATATAAATGGGAAAGGGATTGGTGTTGACATGTTACCCCTTACAGCTACACAATACAGGATGAAGTCAAAACTTTTTTAGTTTAAGGGCCACAATTAATTTTAATATTTTATTTTATGAAATAATTATTTTTAAAAAATGAAAGAAAATATGGATATTAATTACCCTTAGTGTGTAATCAGTGATAAGACTGCTCTTGACCCCTTCAACTGCAGTTGCCTAATGGGAACACAAGCCAAACATTAAAAAAAATATCAGAATATTTTAAAGATAATTAAGTTAATTAATTATTATTTATTAATTTAATATATTTGATTTGAAATTTTTACCTTCATATAAAGGTCAATTTCGGCATCAGGAAAAATTCCAGCATCTCTTTCCCTCCTAGCAAGCTCAGTTAGAAGTTCTACATATATACAAGATTATTTTTTTAGTTTATTAATTATTATTTTGTCCAAATTAACGAACAATTTTCTCTATACCAAAAAAAAAGGAAAATAAAATAATTGTGTACCATATCGTGTTCCAACTCCTTGGCATCTAGCAGAGAAATCTAGAGTTTCTTTGACTGTCATTTCTCCAACATGAACATCGTTTTGGCTAATGTAAGCTGAGGTCTTTTGTGGCACAAACTCGTTAAGTTGGTGACCATTGTAAGTGATTTCTCCTCTCATCTGTCCCACATACACATTCACCAACACTTTTAGTTGGTACATGAAAGTATACAAATTGCTATATATGGCTTTGAATTGAAGTAGAAGTGGTAAGATTGAGTATTAGAGTTTCAGCCAAGATAAAAACTTACTCTAAGAGTGGGGTCTAATTTTCCGGCTAAGGCCAACAAAAGGGTGGTTTTTCCTGACGAAGGTGGCCCTAACAAAAGCGTCATCCTACATGTGCAATATAATTAAATTCAGTCATGCATAACGCTATTTATGTTTTTTTTTTTTTTTAATGTGCCAACGGACATCGGTATCATATATCATACCTAGAGGGTTTTATGATCCCGGAAGCATCTTTAAGGATAGTGAGCTTGGTCTTCTCGGCCAATCTAATACCTACAATGCCCAAAATTGACTCGAAAAGATTCCTCATCGCATTAGGCAACGTGGGGAGAGCTCTATCGCCGATGTAGCAATCAGCCTCCACAGTTAAATGCTCGTATCGAACTTCAACCGTAGGAAGATTAATCCCAACCCTACAACCATTAATAATTAAACCTAATTAACAAACATGTAATCAACCCGAGACATAATTAATTCAGTTTAGTCTCAGTTGTCTAAGTCATAGTTAATTATTATTTCTTAATTAACCTCCAAATTAACCAGCCAATAATATGATATATGAATGCATTGCATGTAGCTTTCATAAAAACAATCTTAATTCATTAACTTTGAATGAGTCAACTAAGTATATATATTGCCGTATGTGCGGATGAAATGTATTAGTCAACTACTCATGACTAACACCAACCCACACTTGAACAAGTAGTGGAAGAATGATGATCTGTATACACCTATAACATATCTTTCAGTTGGTGAGAAGTTGATAGCTTTTCCCAAGTCAAACTTACAACCCAACCATTCCCTTTATAATTAAGGGATTAATAAATTTAAAAACAAAAAGAAAAAAAAATCATCATATCATATCTATAATAATTATAATAAATTTGTCTTAAAATGGCGATTAAGTGGGTGGAGTATAATTTTTGTATTAGAAATTAAAGTGAAATTGTACATAACACATGATCTTTCAAGTGAGTAAGTTTATTGATCGAATGGAAAATGGTAATTATTGCGTGTTAATTGTTTGGCCGGGTATGTATCAAGTAAAATGGAAGTTTAAAGGTGGCCTCGCCGGAGAAATGTATAGTATGGATTGACTTACTTATCTATACGGTTTCGTAGTTTTCTCAAGAAGCGTTCATTGTCTTCCTCGGCGACTTTGAAGAGGCGATCAATGAACTCTTGTCGGACGTTGACGTCCAGGTTCCGTACATCCACCTCCTGGTGGACAACCTTATTGTGATCATCGTTTTCCACGAAAGATTTCAGCACGGTTTTCCTCAGACGGTCGTACGTCGGAAGCTTCTCCAGCGCCGCCCATCGCAGCGCCTCCTCGTCCTCCTCCGCCCGCACGCTCCGCCGCGCCTGCACCGGAGTAAACACGTCCTCCATGTTCCACCCCGCCCGGCTCCCACTCCGGCTCATATTCCGGCTCGCCTGCCGCCTCGGACCCTCCATCTTAATTTTTTTCCCTTCCGATAATCTCTGAGATTTTTTTCTCCTTAGCTTCTGAAATTATGAATTAGCAGAGGTTAATGTAGGAAGGGGAGGGAGTGTTTGGTGAGTTAACAACGTTAGTTGCTGAATGTTTCTTTGGGATAAGGCGCGTTGAGGGATTCTTAGTTAACCAGTTCTGATGAAATGGTCATTGTTGTCTTCTTCGACATCTTACATGGGGAAGAGAGAGAGAGAGAAGAAGTGGTTTAATAATTATTGAAGAGTTTATAATTTGCAAGGAAACTTATTGGCCATATATATATAAGAGGAAAGGATAATATGTGATCGATGAGTTGGTCCAGGAACTTGGATACTATATATATATATTAATTTAATGCATGTAAAAATATATACTTTCATTTAATGTCATATAATAATCATTTATCGGTATAAGGGTCAAATAAGTTATGCAACTTTTATGAAAATTGTAATTAAGCTATCGAACTCTAAAAAATTTCAAATAATAAGTCATTAAACTTGAAAGAATGATTCAATTAAACCATTTTTTTACCCAACATGAGGCTATAAGCTTATAGCTGACTTAGGGTGACTACGGTTCCAGTTCCTAACCGGCGATTCTCGATTTCAGAAAATGACGAATCGAAAATTTCGATTTGAACTATGGGTTTGAACTTTTTTTTTTAGTAAATTCTATTTTCTATTCTTAAAATAGTTCAAATTCAACAATTATTTTTTTCTAAAAGAATTTTTCATTCTAAATTTTTTTTAAAAAAAATAGTTATATAAGATATTTAAACTTTAAAGTTAAACTAAAAAAATAAAAATAATTTTGGCCTTACATTTAATTTTACCAAGTTTTTGCCTACGTATGTTGATAAAATTAAGTTCAAGCTCAAAATTTTCTTTAACATTAACTAGATCTTAAGTTTGAACCTCACCCTTTGACGTCATATCTAACACGAACATGATTATATTAGTTTTGATAAGTGTATTGTGACTAATGCAATATCAAGTTATTAAATACAATGTGGCAAATAGTCTTTACTCTTTTTGATCACTTGAAGAATTGAAAATCATAGTTACTATTATCGACTACATACCCATTACAAGTGATGAAAATGATCGTTAACAAATTAAACATCTATCATTGCAAAACTTGGTTGCAAATTGGTTAAGTAATACTAACAAAAAGGTAATTAATTTGTTGACAATCATTACCATTAACCTATCTTCCTACTAGAAGGTAGAAATTCATAATCCATAAAATCTGATAGATTATATACGACCATATTATTAATGACTCAAAAAATAATACATAAGATTTATAAGTGATGACGTTTTCTCAATGTAGTAATTACGTATTTTTTCCATTATCCGAAAAAAATACATAAGACCTTAAATTAATATCCAAAAAAGGAAAATTCAAACATGATAATATATATAGTATATAGGCTGCAGAATCCACTTGCAAGTTGCAAATGATTTGTGGAAGAAATTAATAATAAGATGGGTTGGTGAGGATGGGGTTCCACCAAGGTCAATATAATTCATTTGTGTGTCTATCTCATTTGAAAAAATGGTATCACCTACACTAATATATATGACAAATTCTTTTCAGATTATAATTACAAATTTATCTTGTATTCTAGTGGCATGAAGAGACTTTTCCTATAGGTTCAAACCCTAATGTGAGTGGTATTGACTTTTTGTGCTTCAATAGGTTAAGAAATTAATTATGAACATATATAATATATTGTAACAAAATTAGTAATACTCACTACAAATTAATTTAAGCCGTGTAAATGCAAATAACAATATACAAATGGTATAACTTAATCATAATCACTATTATTGCATGATTATCAAAACTTTATAACTTCCAACATAACTTATTGACTTTGAACAAGTCAATCTTTAAAGGATCTTTTATATAATTTTTTTTAAAAGGTAAGATAACTACATGAAATGCAACACTCATTGGGCGTGATTGTGTGAATAATTAAGATAACTGTAATTTTTTTAAAACTCTTTCTTTCCAAAAGGTTAAGTTGAATCCCCAACCTCGAGGGTCCACTCCCCGGCCAGATAGAACATCTGCTCAGCAGCTGATGATAGAGGCTTGCTGCTAGTGAGACTCGATCTATAGTAGTCTTTCTTTTCAAACTTCACCCACGTGACTAGCTGATGAGTTATTGGACAATTTTTTTTAAAACTTAATTAAAGGTCTTGAGCTGGAGTTTTAAACTTTCTATTCGTTATGTATTAGTCATTAAACAATATAGGTTTATTGTGCTATCATGAACTTTTCAACAATTATTTAAGGCTTTACCTAGCTTATGCTTATCCATAACAGCAATTGTAACATATTGGTGGTAATATGATATGGCTAGCTATTTGAATTGGAAGCTTGAAAATTTGAAGCTGCAACGTTTTTAACAACTTTTGTCTATTTTCTGTACTGATTTGTCAATTAATGGAAAGGAAAATCATATGGTTGAAATATTATTTCAATGTGATGTAAACATCATAATAATTGTTTTGATATAAGTAAAAGTAGAATGCATTATTCTTCCATTTTTTATGACAAAGAATATATATATCCGTAATTACCATCCAAAAGTGTACATCGAGTAAACATCGTTTCTGCGTCATAGCTCACAAACAACACATATAAAGTAAATTTCACTAAAAAAGATCATGTATAAGACACCTGATTAAAAAAAAAATATTAACATATATGCAAGAATCGAACTTATGACTTTCTAAAATGAGAATCATGTAATAAGAGAAGGGTTGGTGCATTACTCTTTTTAAATCATATGACAGTAACACAAATATATTTGGACATCAAATATATATATATATGGGATGACCCAATTAGATCCATTTCAAAGTGTAAGTCGATCTTCTTTAGGGTAGGTGAGTCGTTTACTCATTTTATAATAATTTTAAAATATTTTTATTATCACAATTAAGAGTAAAACTCAAAAATCAACCAAGTAACCTTCTTCGACAAGAAATGTCACAATTGTATATATATTCGATTTCAACCATTTAACGTTATTGTAGTACAACGACGGACCACCTGGGTCATCTTGGTTTGAAACAAGGGCCAAATCTGTATTGTTAAATTGGTCCACCGGTCCACCGTACCCCTCTCATTATGACTATTATTTTAATCTAAATTTCCTATGAATTTCAAAGCACAAACATTAGGATTAGACAAATTAGTTTAATCTTGGTTCACCAACTTTCCACCTCTTGTTGCACGCCTAATACTAATGATCGTCGAGTAGGTAACTGCTTTACAAAATTTCATATACAAGCTTATTATGCACACCATTACGGCAATACGGTTTTACAATTTTCAATTTGTTTTCTGAATCACTACTTGAAGGATGTAAATAATTGAGATATATAATCTACATACTGAACATGTGATTATCTAGATACAAGAATCATGGTATATTCACTCAATTACTCCTTCCGGGGATTTTTCAGTGCAGGTGCACCTAAAAAGATTTTTTTAATTTTCTCGATCTTTTTATTGTACATGCATCTTAAAAATTGTGAAAAGACTTGCATTGATGAAGATGTTATAAGGAAAGAGGTGCATCATCGTTAGAGTAAGCATTACCTAAGATGATGATTGATTTTCTGCTAACATATATGTATGTAGCAGGTATGTCGTAATTAAATGTCTCTTCCTATATTAAAATTGTATGTTTTATGTTTGTTCTTATTATTATTTTGTTTAATTTCTTTAGTACTTGTACTTAATTGTTATAAGAGGACTTCAGATTCGGACTTCCGCCATACAAGAAATAAAAATATTACCTAAAATAATCTGAGGTACATATAACGTACTAGCTTCATGCAGTTAGTTCAACTCCAATTGAAATTTGTTAGAGCTCTTTTATTATCCTAGCTCATCATCTTCATTCTACTAAATCAAGGATAATTAATCACATCATCTATGCTCCATATAGCACTTGGCTCATCATTTCAATCTATAAATTTATTACACGTCTTTATTTTAACATCGATATATTAATAAAAACATAAAATGGCAATATTTTTCGTGGGTGAGGATTGCTTTGGCCCAAATTCATAAGGTTTTTTGTTGCTTTTGAGGTTTGGGTTTGAAGGGGTTGATTTCAGTCAACAGTAGCCACAATTTTTGAAGTCAAAGAAGCAGGAAATTTAGACATGGTTTGTTGAGATCCTTTGACTTTTAGACCACATCGAATAACTATAGGGACGGAGACGTGGGCCTCTGTCGACGCTCGACCCACCCCCAAGAAAACAACATCGCTTCTGTCCATATCCTCAACTAGATTAAACGTACTATCATTGAATCTTATTATTTCATTGACACGTTCGTATATATCCAAATGTATCTCTTCTTTCCCATTTTAGATATCTGATTCGATTAACAAAATTTGATTGAAATTATTTTTAATTTAAACTTTTATTATATTAAGTTTAGTGTTAGTATACACAATTTATATATTTAAAAATTACACTAAAAATACTACAACACAAAAAAATAAAATTTAAAAATGAGTAAAAATACTAAAGAAAAATAAACAAAGAAGAAAAAATGTTATTGAATATTGTGCAATCAAGATGGTTGGTTGTGTTGGGTGACCTGGATAGTTTATAGTGTGCATGCCATTTTTTTTATTGTACAGAAAAAATTTAATGTTATTAATATTGTCATTTAATTTATTAATGATAACGTTATGTACTGTACATGTCACCTTGGAGTTAGATCATCTTTAAGATGATTTGATGCTTTGGACACACCGACACGAATATGGTAATTTTCTCGTGTTGATTTCTTAAATTGTACTAAAGAATAATATGTTACTATGTAATTATGAATCTCGATTATATATAGATGGTAAATAATTTATAATTACCTTCAACTTGCTTATAAATTACCGAGTATTAATTAGAAAGTGTTACCTAATGCATAATTTATATATATTAAGTTAATTTTTACCAAACACCCCATCGCAATCAAGCATTGTAGAGTTGCTTAGCTTAATTCGTTTACAATCTTAACCGGTGGCTCCTAATATAGGAAAATGACAACATTATTAACCAATTAATGTTAATTCTTTTTTTTTTTGTTTTTATTTTAACTGGTCAAATGGTTTGTAGGTATATAATGAAGATATTATTATGATACTATTTGAGTCAAATTAGGTAGTTATGTTGCTTTGTGATTATTGGTCATTGGATGATTAAGTTGAAAATTAAAGATAATAGTATAGATGTAACTCGAAAAAGAACAAAGTGTCATGTCGGGCTCGCCAAGTTGGGGGGGTAGGAAAATGGGGATGGAGATTCTGGATCATCACTTGCAAGATAGTTTGAAGGACCTTCTTCAAGCTTATGAGTGTGAGTGTGGGGCCATGGCTCTAAGAGTTAGTTACTCGAGGATCCCTCACGGGGTTTTCTGATGAACACTAATAAAAAAAATTATTTACATTTTAATTTGTGTATTGCATTATCAATATATCTTGTTATGATCAAACGCTTATCAGTTATCATTATGTTAAAAGTTATAGTTCGTAGTAAATACACAACTTTATTTTCTTATTATACTACCACATTTTTGAGAGGTATTATGTTTAGACTTTTCGTAGATAGTGTTGAAATTATTTGGTCGAAAATTACGGACTAATATGCTATCCTAAATTTTCACTATTCCCTGTTTGGTTAATTGGCCCAATCCATGGGACTACAAAATTAACCCATTTACATATTTTTCTAAAAAGAGCTTGACTTTCCCTTCATGTACACGGCCCAATTAACGTTTTCAAATAGCCCAATGGGATCCTTTATAAAGCCCGGCCCGTTAATTATCTCACACTTCCTTTTTTTTTTTTTTTTTTGAAAGATAGTACTTTTAGTCCCTAAATTATTTCATTTTTAAAAATTTTGATCTTTATAAGTTAATTTAAACAAATTTAGCCCATCGATAGTTTAAAATATTACACTCTTTGCCCCTAGTATTATATAATTGACAAATCTTATTAACATATGTGATTATTTTTATTATTTAGAATTAGTATTTACTATAAAAAATAACGTTTTCATCGAGAGGGTGAAACTTTAACCATTAATATTAATTTTAAATGACAAAATTAACCTCATCAAAAAGAGTTCTTTAACAAAATTTGATAATTATATAACAATAAGTACCAAAAGTGCAACATAATGAACAATTAAGGGACTAAATATGATCAAATCAATTAACATAGACAAATTTTTTTAAAGTAAAATAATTCAAAAGTCAAAAGTGTTGTTTTCTCTTTTTATTTTTTATAACCTACGTTTTTTCCATAATCCTTTTTGACGATATAATTATATTAAACTAAAAAATATAGTAAGATTCTTATGTACATCAAACTTTTAACACTCTACTGTGAAGAAAAGGCATAAGCATGTCAGGCTGGCCACTGTTTTTAAACACAATCAAGTACATACTAGAGAGAATTCAACATGGAAGAAGAAAAGTGCAGTGAGAAAACATATCACATCTGTAAAGCAAAGACATGAAAAGATAAATAACCAAACAAAATAGTTTCCATTCTTAGTTTGAGTCCGAGTGAGGTGGTGAATTATAAACAATTTAAATTAATTTATTTCATTATGAGTCTGTCACGTGAAATATATACAGTATTTGGTGTAAAAATTAGGAATTTTCAATTCAAAAGAAAAAAACATGCAAAATAAAGTTAACGTAGGACATGGTTGGTAGCTTCACTCTCCTAACATTGCCATCATTGCTGCTCCCTCACACCCCCACCATGCTTTCCTTTCACTTTAATTTGTAGTTTTCCAATATATTTAATTTCATATATACGCACACAGACAACTCCCCGGAGAATCAAGATTCAGGGCAGCTAGGTAGCTTAGCTGATCGAGAAACATGGCCGCCGCCGTCACGCCCGAATCATTCCCCACGGATCCCCGCGTCCTAGATTTCCGGGCCCCGCCGCCATCTCCGATTGCGTCCGGACGGCGCTCCTGTGTGGCCAACGACGAGGTTCTCACCCACTTCCTAGAAAGCTCCCTCAAAGTCCCCGACCTCGTTCTCCCCGACCGCGTTTTCCCTCGCCAGAAACTCGCCGGAACCCCGCCGAACATCGACTTTCGGTCGTTGGAATCAATGGACACAGATTCCGCACTCGAGATTCTCGATTCGGTTGCCAGCATCGGGTGCTTCCAGGTCGTCAACCACGGAATTCCCAGTGATCTAATCCGCTCCGTTCTTTCCGCCGGCGGCGCCGTTTTCAGGATCCCACCGGAGATGAAAGCGACGGCGACGAGGTCGCCGGAGAATCTCTGGGGTTTCGAGGAAGTTCACGCGGAGGACGACAGCGAGGAATTTGTATGGTGCAAAGACGATCAAATCTTCAACAAACAAATGGAGGGAATCTGGCCTCTCGGATATTCAAATTTCAGGTAATTTATAAATAACTGCCACCCACCCGACAAGCCGACAACCTCAATTCAGTTTTCACTAATCTAATCCTACGTTCTATACATATACATAAATCTCTCCGAAAACTCAGAGAAAAGATGGAAAAGCTGTGGAGTGAAGTGGGATACATTTCTGGGAAAATCCTCGAGTTCTTGGAGAAGAAGATAATGAGCAACAGATTACTATTCGAAGAACATAATAAACATGAAGAAGAAGGTTCTGGAAGCTCCAATGTTTGCTATCTGCACAAACAATGGCGGAACGGAGATGGAAACAGCTTGAAATATGACGTCATTAGAGTACTGATCAGAGGGTGTGAATTTCCTCATGCTCTTTGTGTCCATTTCACCAATGGATCCTCCGCCTTCAATGTCTACTCCAGGAAAGATTGGGTCTCCTTTCGGCCCCATCCCGATGCCCTCATCTTCACCATTGGTGATCAATTACAGGTATCTTTTTTTTTCCACAATGTGAGTAGAGCATAATTCTGATATATTATTGTCAATATTTTATAGTCAATGGTCTAATGTCAACATTTTATTGCCAATGATCTTATGGTGCAGTAATGTGCTTCAGTAGGTTGCTAAAATAGTTATGAACAAAATCGATACTACTCAAAAAAAGGCTTCTAACACATGGAACACTATATATAAAGATATTTTAATATTATATTTTGAATTAGTTATAAAAAGAATATTATTGTACCTCACCAGGCCACCTAGCTATGATGACATGCAATTGCAAAAAGCATATCTTTAAATTTAAAAATAATAAATAAACCTAACCTCATAAGCTTTAATTTTACTTTTGAAATTTATTCCACTTTTAACTATATATATATTGGCATTTTTATTTTTGTATTCTTAACTCTAATTATTTTTTTTTTTTACTTTTAGTCATAAATTTTTAAAAGGGTTGCATGCACTTTTAATCCTAAGTGTCTGAAATGTTTTCATCAGTTTGTGAAAATTCCATCAAACCTTACTTTATTGTATTTAATAACGTAACATTTCAAACACTTTGAACTAAAAATGAAACATTTTTAATAGTCGAACCAAAAAGAAAAAATTCTTATATTGAAATCAAGAATCAAAACTAAAAAATTCTTAGAAAGTGATGGCCAAATTAATAAAACTTAATTTTTGTATAGGTCATGTATTTGATTTTTGTCAATGTTCTCTTGGTCAAGATCATTGTATATAATTTTTTTGATTTACGAGTTATTACATGAGAGAAGAGTGTAATCGTAATTTATGATTTTTTTTGTGCAGGCATGGAGTGGGGGAAGGTATAAGCATGTGATAGGGAGGGCAATGTTCGAAGAAGGAGGAGAAGAAAAAGAGGACCGCATTTCAATGGCTATTTTGTATTCTCCACCGGAAATAAAAATTGAAAAAGAAAAGACAATTTCCTTTGCCCAACAAATCATTATTGCAATATTATTTATTATTATTTACCAATTTTTGTCCTTCATTTTTCAAAAAATATAAAATATGATCGAAGCACTGCAGGCACACACATACACAACTTTTTTTTTTTTTTTTGACTTACATTCATAATTTCTTCATCTTTCTTGGTTTTTTTGTTTGTTTGTTTGTTTTTGTTTTAAAATTTTGGCTGGAAATATATTGTACATTTTCTGGGATTTGTGTTTGCCAACATGTAATGCTTATTTTGTGTTCTTCGGTTTTTGTTTACTTATAGTCAACATGATTGGATATTTGTATCCACAAATGCATTATATATCATGCGTTTCTAAATGCATTATATTAATATAATTACAGAAATATCATCACCATACATTGATAAATGCAAGTAGTAAAATTCGTCAGTAATTATTTTTTTAATTACTTATTGAACCAATTGATAAATGGGCTGCTAATGTAAATGAAGGGTTGGGTGTTACACTTCGATATGTCTTAAAAGACCATTGGGCTAGATCTTTATCGATAATAGTTAACTTTAACAACACGAACCAAATTTGAATTAGTAATACTACTCCATATTAATAAGGGATTGTATTTATAACTCATAATAAATGCCATTTCAATAATTATTAGGTTGAAAAATTAATTGATAGATTAATAACGAGTGTTATCATTGAAAAAATATTAAGTATTTGAAAGATATCACGTCATTAGTACGATAAATAGTAACAAACGTAAATAATAAAAATAAAAAAGTAATTTTTAATTTTTAAACAGCATGATATCAATTTTTAAAGGCGAGTGAAGGCATCCTTTGAAACAACAATGCGGATTTCTTAGGAGCCTTCGTGAAGAAAATTGGCATGTGTACGCCGCTTGAAGCAGAAGCGTGGGGAATCCATGTCGGGTTGCAGAAAGCATGGGAGCTGGGCTATCGAAAAGTGGAAATTGAAACTGACTGCGCCAAGGCCATCAACCTGGTCACTAGAGGAGAGGAATTTGACGGCCTTGTCAGGAATATTATTGAGTTGTGCAGAGAAGCGAACCGATGGAACTGGGAGATCAAATTTCCACACGTCCCAAGGGAACAAAACAAGATTGCTGACATGCTAGCCAAGAGGGGTTTCAACCAGACTAAAAACCTCCAATGGTACTACGAACCCCCGAGAGAAATTCAGAAGCTTTTGCGTGAGGATGAACTCGGCCTTCTGGGTGACTACAATACTGTGAGGATCAGCTAATGATCGCAGATATTTTCCTCATTGTAACCACACACAAAAAAAAAAAAAAAAAAAAAA
>NC_044917.1:493005-557126 GCF_003576645.1 Ipomoea triloba | reverse complement strand
TTTTTTTTTTTTTTTGACTTACATTCATAATTTCTTCATCTTTCTTGGTTTTTTTGTTTGTTTGTTTGTTTTTGTTTTAAAATTTTGGCTGGAAATATATTGTACATTTTCTGGGATTTGTGTTTGCCAACATGTAATGCTTATTTTGTGTTCTTCGGTTTTTGTTTACTTATAGTCAACATGATTGGATATTTGTATCCACAAATGCATTATATATCATGCGTTTCTAAATGCATTATATTAATATAATTACAGAAATATCATCACCATACATTGATAAATGCAAGTAGTAAAATTCGTCAGTAATTATTTTTTTAATTACTTATTGAACCAATTGATAAATGGGCTGCTAATGTAAATGAAGGGTTGGGTGTTACACTTCGATATGTCTTAAAAGACCATTGGGCTAGATCTTTATCGATAATAGTTAACTTTAACAACACGAACCAAATTTGAATTAGTAATACTACTCCATATTAATAAGGGATTGTATTTATAACTCATAATAAATGCCATTTCAATAATTATTAGGTTGAAAAATTAATTGATAGATTAATAACGAGTGTTATCATTGAAAAAATATTAAGTATTTGAAAGATATCACGTCATTAGTACGATAAATAGTAACAAACGTAAATAATAAAAATAAAAAAGTAATTTTTAATTTTTAAACAGCATGATATCAATTTTTAAAGGCGAGTGAAGGCATCCTTTGAAACAACAATGCGGATTTCTTAGGAGCCTTCGTGAAGAAAATTGGCATGTGTACGCCGCTTGAAGCAGAAGCGTGGGGAATCCATGTCGGGTTGCAGAAAGCATGGGAGCTGGGCTATCGAAAAGTGGAAATTGAAACTGACTGCGCCAAGGCCATCAACCTGGTCACTAGAGGAGAGGAATTTGACGGCCTTGTCAGGAATATTATTGAGTTGTGCAGAGAAGCGAACCGATGGAACTGGGAGATCAAATTTCCACACGTCCCAAGGGAACAAAACAAGATTGCTGACATGCTAGCCAAGAGGGGTTTCAACCAGACTAAAAACCTCCAATGGTACTACGAACCCCCGAGAGAAATTCAGAAGCTTTTGCGTGAGGATGAACTCGGCCTTCTGGGTGACTACAATACTGTGAGGATCAGCTAATGATCGCAGATATTTTCCTCATTGTAACCACACACAAAAAAAAAAAAAAAAAAAGACGAGTGAATGTACAATTACTATCAAATGACATGTACAAGTACATTTTATTTGTCTGTAATAGCCTGTAAACAATATAGGAGAGATACATTACAATAGAAAGACTCGACTAAAAATGTATTGGTAAAAATTGAACTTGTGAATTTTTGGTAAAAAAAATCATTCTCCACTCGCTTACTGTTTTTTACTATTATGAGACTAATTTATATCATAAACAGAAATGAAATGAATCACTGTTTGCAAAGTTTAACTCCGGCCCGGAATTTAATTTAATTAGAATTCCAAATATTTTAAGGCAAATTAGTGTGAATCATTTTTAATATATTAAAAATACATTATTTATGAACTAATTATACATTATATATATATATTTAATATAAATATATATTATCTCTGAATATAATAGACCGTGATCCACACAATAATGATTGATATTTGAATTTATTCTGCTAGTACTCGTTCCGAAACAATAGCGTTAATCTCAAGGGGTTTGACTGTGGCATTAAACACAGTATAAATTTTTTTTTCTCATTTCAAGAGAAGAAAATTACTCCACTGTCAAATTTGATGCTACCCAGTCACCACTTACCTGTTTTTCATCGAATTCATATACCAGTTTCACCCTAGCCTGCATAGCATTAACAAAAACGAGAAAAGTTTCTTCTGCCACTTTCCAAAGCACAAACTCTGTGCGGTTTCTTTGTGGGAGGGAGAAATGGAGCACTTGATGGAAATGGATACACAGGAAGAAGATGATTTCCCAGAGTTCACATTAGCTGAGGTAAACTCAGATTCTATTCTTACTGCCCTGTAGTTATGATCTTTCTTTATTGATTATGAGAACCAGATTTTCTTGTTTTTCGATTTTTTTTTTTGAATTTTATCTCCTATTTTCCATTTTCCCAATGTTTTTTTTTATTTAATATTTATTCTGGGGTTTGCTCAATTTTGAAGCTTTATGGCACAGATTGCAGTTCTTGAATCAAAATGCTTGAGTAATTCAGCTTATAAGCAATCTGTTTGTGCGTCTAACTTATTTTGCTTTCTATTTTTTCTGGGAAAAAGGTTTGTGTTAATTGTTCATGATTGCAGATTGTAAACAATCTGTATATACAACTCCAAGTTATTACTGATTATCTGCTTGCATGAGCTAAAAAGTGTTGTACAGTCTTGGCAAACATGAAAAGGGTAGCTTAATTGATCTATGATGTAAATGATCATATACAATAGGTTTGGCAAACATCCACTGAATAAAAGAATAATGTTTATTGCCTGTAGTTTCTGAAGAGTGTTTCCTATCCACAGCATATGTAATATGTGGAGTAGTTAGTTTCTCAAACCATGGATGGAAATCATATCTATATCCAAGTGCAGCCTCACTTGCTTAGTTTGCAATGGTGTTAATATTTGAGCATATACATGACTTAGCCCTTTCATTTCTCTCAAACAGATTATGGAAATGGAAATCACGTTCAAGGAAAAGGGAGAAAAGACTCTTGATCAGGAGTTTTGTGAAGAGCTTGCAGCAAAATTCAGGTAACTTCAACCCAAGCATGCTTCATCCATCTGCATAGTCACTGTAGTTTAGTACTAATAGTGCATTTTCCCCCTCTTTTTGCAGTTCTTCACCTTATCGTTCTGGGAAAACTGTCATAGCTTGGGAACAGGTTCGTTTTGTGAATTGTCACTTAAAATTTTCTGGAGCAATGTTGTAGCTGTATTCTTTGACTAACACTAGGTTCTTACCCTCCTCTAGGTTAAAACTTGGTTCCACAATAAGCAGAATGGACTGGCAGCTAAAGATACTCTGTTATCTCTACTTAACGAAGCAGAAGTGACTCCTCGTCCTGTAGGAAGACCAAAGAAACTTATCCCCAAAGAGTTAAACCCTTCCATTCGTAAGATAGCCTCACAATATGCATCTGAAAAGTATCAGAAGCCCATAGGTATTCTTCAACGTTCCACATTCCATTATTAGTTCATAATTCTGCATTTTGTGGCTTAATTGCAGTGGATTTGCCTTCTATTTGTATTGTGAGGTCTTTTGTTAAATCCTTGATGTATAATGAATCATAAGGGAACTGATGCATAAACTACCCTAATGTTTAAGATCGGAACCTCCTTTAAATACTCGTGTTCAGAACTATATTCTGGGATGGACCACACTCAATGAGAGAATTGTTGGATGTGATATAATACTCTTAGCCAGCGGTGAATATTACTGATGTTATCTGATGTTCACATTGCAGAGACGAACTCGTTTTCTGTACGTGATTGCTACCTCTCTATGAGACTATAAAAGTTACCTACTTGAATTTCAGTCATTTTCAAGTTTCAAATGAGAAATAATAGATGTTGGCACATATTTCCTTTTTCCCTTCATATCTCTTTTCAGTTCCACCGCCTATTTATTTCTGTTTTGAAACATGAAAAACTCATAACTTTCTTTACAATTTCATTATTGCTGTAGATGGAAAGGATTGCTTCACAGATGAGCCTTATTGTAAACCAATTTTAACATTTGATAGTAATTACCGAGTTTCAAATGATTAGTCACGTTACTTGTGGTCATGCTTTGCACTCTTTAAGTAGTACGGAGTAATACTTAAAAATCATATATTCTGTATTAATATCTTAGCGTTATATTGCACTACAAGATAATACAAATTGAAACGCGTGCAGGTGAAAGGGCAGCAGAGCTGTCAGAGTTGGCTTTTGAAGCTCTGTCATCAAAGGATTTTGCTTGGTTAGAATTTAAGGCATTCCTATATTCGTCTTAATTCTCACTTGAAACTACTCTTTTTTAGTGTTTGAGAAAACAGGTGTTTTTTTATATAATAATCTTCAATCGTGTCATTAAGTGCCATTACTTCTTAGTTCTCTTCTTCATTTTCGTCTTTCGGTATCTTTAAACTGGAAGCTCACTCTTACTTTACAGGTATGATGTTGCTACTTTCCTCAACTACCGCGTCACATATTCGGGTGACCTTGTGAGATTTGTGTTCTTTGTTTCCTTTCCTTCTAGTTTATATTCTCCCGATATGGCATGCTTATGAGTGGGGGTTAATGATGGTTATAATACTTGCCATTTTTAAAAAAATTAAAATCTGTCAAATTAAACGCCAGGAGGTTCGTGTGAGATTTGCTGGATTCAGGAATGATCAAGATGAGTGGGTGAGTGTTCGAAGGGGACTTCGTGAGCGTTCAATTCCACTGGATCCTTCAGAATGTGATAAAGTCGAGGTTGGGGATCTTGTTCTCTGCTTCAAGGTAAACTTCCATATCTATCTCTACCATTTATTGAGCATATATATAATATATAAACATAAATGTGCAGTCCAACTATCAGTTAGACTTTTAGTTGAGATGGAACACATACTTTATTTGATAATAGAGCCAACCTTATGCCAGTATATAAACATAAATGTGCAGTCCAACTATCAGTTTAGGTTTTTAGTTGAGATGAAACACATGCTTTAATTGTATCGAGCTAATGCAGCTAACAACTTCATGTTGATTGAACAGTTTCTGTTCTTTGAGAAACCAAAACACAAAGATAGACACATGAAGACTTGACACGATTGTTATGTTTCCAGGAAAACGACGATCATGCTTTGTACTGTGATGCACACATTGCTGAAATCGAAAGAAGAGAACATGATATTGCAGGCTGCAGGTGCATCTTCGTTGTCCGGTATGACTACGATAACACTCAGGTAAATCCATAAACTCTCCATATATCTTCAAAATGCTTTCCGCTTCACGCTGTTTTCTGTGTTTATCACTGTCAAATTCTAATCGCCATTTCTAACCATTCAAGAAATGTCGTCTCTCATGATAACTATCTGTTGCATTGCCAGGACAAAGTCGATATTAACAAGATCTGTCGCAGGCCAACCAGGCAGGATTAAGGCTCCATCAATTTTGAACCTTTAAGCAACTGACAATTATTGTTTATGTTCTTACTGCTGTTCTAATGTATGGGTCTGTTTGACTGTTGTAACAGTGAAGAAAACAGATTTGGCTGGTACTGAGGATGACACATTCTTTTATGTAAAACAATGTTGTCAGTTAATGTTTATGTGTAAAATAATCTGCAAGAATGTGAGATTGTTGAAATAATGTGAATCTTTAGCTCTTTACTAATGATTTTGTAATTCATTTTTTTTTTCTTTTTGTGAGTAATGCTAAAATTTAAGAGATTGGGATATCATAAAATGTGATTACTTAAACTAAACACACCATAAATGCATTAAATTTTTTAGAAAAGCTTCGGTGCCAGTACTTATTGTATCGGGTACAATTCTGAACGAGTAGAGATCTGATTCCAATTAACACTAGTACCTATTATACCGAGTACAATTCCACTGCCAATCAACGCTAATCATTGTTGAAAAGTTTGCTAGGCGCTCACCGGACGTCCGGGGACACTTAGACAACGATTAATTGGCACTTAGGCGTCCATGTGCGCTTAGGTGGCCTCGTCAGTCACTGATTATGGTGATACACTACGTGATCGGCCGACACCTAGCGTCTAGACGAGACTTTTGCAACACTGACGTTGATACTTAATTGTACTGCGTACAACTCTAGTGCAAAAAACGCCTATATCAATTTGCACCTTAGAATTTGCTTAATTCTTCAGATTATGAATAATGAAGGGGGAAAAGCATGAAGCAAATGATGCATATTTTCAGAAGAATATATATATTTAGTAAAATCAGTTACTTCACCTGTCATCTTCACATGCCTATATACGATAACAGGCTTAAAAAAACAGACTATTCACACTGCAGAGAGACATAATTCTCTGCTGAAAAGAGTCTCAGATACGCAACTAAAAACCCTAAAGTTTGTACCAACCAACACTTGTTCAGTGTTCAGCCTGGGCATCAATCTTGTGAAATAGCCCGGCTTTCGGCTATCAACAGGACCATGTGTTCTTCGTGATGTTGTGTGGATCTATGACACCGTACGACCATAGCAAATCGATGCAATGTATAGGTTTTTAGCCCATTTCTCCTGCAAGGTTCAACACGAGCAATCAGCAGGGAATGATAGATAGTTGAGAATGGAATGGTAACAAGAAGAATGGTCAGTGGACCTTAACATGAGCACTTGGGAAGGCAGATGTACGAAGCGTTTCTTGTGTTTCATCAGTCGGCTTTCTTCTCGGAATGCTTAGAGCAAAAGCGGCCTGGTCCCACGTTGCTGCAGTGGCTGTTATCCGGTATCCAGAATCCCACCTCCGGTGGATGCCTTCGCTGGGATAAAGAAAATCTAATTCCACAACCTAAAAAAACGAAAGCAAAGTCAGTCAGAACTCAGAACACGCGTGCATATGATGCTACGACTTGTAGTGAAAAAGACGAGACGCTGAACAGAAACCTGGTAGGAAAATCCTGCACCGCGAGACATGACAATTGCCCATTGACTGCCTGCGGTGGCCATGGAGGTAATATAAAACCCTTCTTTCCACTTCTTGTTTATCCACTTGAAAGGAAATTGATCGCTTACTTTATAAGACTGCTGGAAATACTGTGTGCCTAGGGATGAAAACGAACAAAGTCGAGCAAAGTAGAAATAAAACAGAATAAACGAATCCAGAGTATAGGCCGCAAAAGAGAACCTTTTGACATCACCACCAATGAATGCCCGTTAGTAGATCCAGCAAGCGCAGTGATGTAATAATTCTTTTCCCATTGTTCCATGATCCATTCCTATATCCCAATAAAAGATTCGCTAAGAATAGCAAAGAGGAAAATAAAATGTCATACCCCCCTCACACGCCCCAAATTGCTCAAATACAGATATGGGATGTAACAAACTTCAAAAAGAAAAATAACGATATGCTTGTAGCAGAAAGATATATGAGAAGTATGAACCTTGTGAAGAAAGGAAGGAGAAAGTTCGTGCACTTGATGTGTAAAGCTAGTAGCAGCATCCAAGATTAACGCCCACAAATTACTGGCGGATGCTACACTGCTTATATACAGGCCATCTTCGTATCCTTTATCTATGTGTTGGGGAAGTCTTGCGTCAGTCACATTGTAGTGATACCTTCATGAACAAAGCCACTATCCAATCATATCTTTCGATCACAGAGAATACGAGGCGGCAGCTATGAAATGCAGCAAACTAAGCAAACAAAATCACCAAGCCCGTAGTGAAGAATAAGGTTTACCTTTGTTTTTTAGGCCTGTGAGAATTGTAAACACTGATCCACTGTGTAGCAGGTACCCCCATGCGTACCTTCTTCTTTGGTTGCTCATCGTCTTCATCTTCAAAAGTCATCCGGCCTCTCTTCTGACCAACCTGGTATATAAGCTTTATATGGCAAAGGATGAAAATTAGTAAAGGGGAGATGGATCTTTAGTCTGTCCAAAAGGAAAAAAAAACTCTAGCTTGATTATGTATAAGCAACCTTTCGTGCACCATCTGTGTTTATTGGCCTGATTAGTGGATTTTGCCCGACAATTCCATCAAAAAGGGAGATATATTTTGCATAGTTGGGTTCCTCGTCAAATTTTAAATTCACGACATGTTCCACAAACAATTTGAACGGTTGTGGGCATAAGCAGCATAAAACTTCTGGAGATGTAGCCATCTTCTTTTTGCAAACAAGAAACCCCTTGTTCTCGCCCTAAGAAAAATAAAAGCATGTTGCTCGAATCTGAACAAGAATAACTAAAAAATAATAATCACTCTTTGTTACTGCTCTACAAAAGGCGAACCTGAAAACCTTGCCAAGGAAGACGGCCACGGAGGAGGAAAATCAGTGTGTATGCTAGAGATTCTAAATCGTCTCTCCTGCTACTTGTCCGGCCTAAATGAGCATGAACGCTAGCATATCGAACAGTTCCCCTTACAGATTAGGATAACAAAAACCGACAAAATAAGACTCTACATCAGTATATGAAGACCAAGAATTAGATAAAATTCTCTCCATTAAATATAGCCAGAACCAGCTACCTAAAAACATCAGGTCTCTGATCATAGTCAACATGTAGACCACTTGTGGCATCTCGCCATCTAGTTGCTGTAAAACCACAAGATAAATACTTAAATAACACACCAAAAATGCAAATAGGAGCGGAATAGGGGGTGGCAAATAGAAATGCATGATGAGGAGTTACCTAAGCCAAGATCAACTAAGAATAATTTCTTCTCATCAGGAGTCCCTGGTTGTCCTAGCAAAAAGTTCTCAGGTTTAACATCCCCGTGAACATACCTATCAACATTCTTGCATATTAGATTTTCAAGATTATGACTACCGAGAAACAACTTTTGCTAATTTTGAAGTTGAAGTGATCAGTAAATCTCACCCCCTACAGTGCATCTTCTCCAATATTGATATAGCTTCTATAGCAATGCACGCTACCATTTCAATGGACATCCTGCACAACAGAAAACTCAATATTGCAACTTCTATGGCACAAGGAAGATGGAAATATTCATCAGTTAGTATAAATATACTTACGTATGAGAGTTATTATTCCATACATCCCACAAACTAGGCCCAAGAATGTCCATTACCTGCAGAAATTAAAGCTTCCATTTATATAATCAATTCAAAAACATGAAAGTGTGTATCTTGATCACACATCATCCACATGGCTATACACAGTTCAGTGTATAAGCAGGAAAAGGAAGCAAATTTGTTTACACTTTACATGACATACCATGATAAAATAGTCACCTTGTCGGCCTTTATAGTGCACTTGTGGTACACCATGACTGCCCCCAAGAGTGCTGTATAAATGATAGACGAGTAAAGAGACTAGTATCGTCATAAACACAACCAACTCATCACAACATTAAACTTACTTGTAAACCTGCCATTCATGAGGCGGTCCATAGCTACATCCTTTACTATTTACATGCTCAAATTTCAAGGCCACCTGCACAGCAACACACAAAAGACTAGCTTGTAACTCGGAAAAAAACAAAACCTAAAAGTCAAAGTGATCAATAAGGGAAACATGGTGGGTACTTCTTGTGCTCCAGGGCCCGTTCTTTCACCTAGAACACCCCCTGTAAAACGGTGACCAACATAGACCTGTCCAAAGCCTCCCTTACCAAGCTTCCTTTCTAGCCGATAAATTGGGGAATCCCCAACCTGCACCTGTACCAACAAAAACATATATTCATTTTCAGCTGTCCCAAATTCCTGAAATGCTTTGATTGGAGCAAGATAGAGATTATATTCAAAGGTGTCATAATTTCATCCACTGGAACAATGGTTTTACTACATCTATATACCTGGGATGAATGAACATGAATAGGTTACTGAATAATATACAGATTCAGTGGATGATAGATCTGTGTGAACCTCACCTACTCTAAAAGATAAAAAGGAAAACATGTCTACCCTGAAACACTTTAGAATGGCAAAATGACTATAAATATGAACTGATTCAGATTTTGCAGAAAATAGAAGTATGAAATCTGCTTATTAGAGGAAATAGTTCTATGTAGAGACATAAATTGCAGCTGATCAACAACAACCTCGGATAGAACAGGAATACTCATGGGGAAGACCAAAAAGAAGAAGTAACGCTAGTAAATAGAAAAAAAGAAAATTCACCATATATATATAAACAAAAAAAAAACAAAAATAATGTTAATCAAAGGATTCAAAGGGCAATGAAAAGGTGCCACCTGTAGTTTTTGAAATTCTTGAGGCATTTTATTTTAAATTAAAAATTAAGTAGCTATCATGTGAACAGTGAAAGACTTACCCTTTCTGGGAGGGGAGCGGCGTTTGCGTCATCATCGGCGGCTTGACCTTTATCAACGCTCTTCCCGCCACCGCCACCTTGATCGTTCATAACCATGAGCTTATCGCCAACCTCCACTCTGTTATTCACGGCGGGAATTGCTTCCACCTTTCCCGCGACTACTACCTCCTCCGCCGCCGCCGCAGCTGCCGGTGGTGGGAGACCGCCTACGTTATCATTAATCGGCACCACCGCCGCCGCCGCCGCTGCCGCTGCCGCAGCTCTCCTCCTCCGCGTCCTGGTGGCAATCCCCGCCTCTTCAATCGGATTCTGATTATTGTTTTCGTTCGCCTGTGGCTGCTGATTCACTCTCCGGCCTCTACGCACTCCGCCACGCTGCACTGGCATCGTTCATCGCCCGATTTTCATCCCCTCAAAATCCCCCCCCAACAAATTCCTCCGAAACTCTCCCCCTCCTCTTCAAAGACAGTGTTTTTAAACGAAAACAAATGCAAACACAAACACCCACACACACAATACGCAATGCGATATTACTATCAAGAAAATTCAGAACGATGAAACCAGGAAAAAAAAAATCTGAAATCTGGGAGTGATCTTCCCAGAAGTGACGATCAAGGAATGTATACGAAACGCAATGTGTATCTGCCAGAAAATTTAGGGTTTCTTCAGTCAAGAAGATTAGAGATCGCTCAGGATTTCAAACGGAGAAGGAGAGGAGTTCACTACTTTCAGGGAACGAGATATACAGGATGGAATGCCTACGTACGGTGTATTTATGTTTTTTTTCTTTTTTTTTTTTAATTTAAAAAAAATGGAATATAATGATAGGATGAAATCAGTAAAATAGTAAATTGAAACGTACAGGAAATTAAAAATGAGATTCTAAATAATTTTTTCAAAAAAGTAATTATAAAAGAAAATGGATAATTGTTTGAGACATATAACGGAACGGAGATTTGATTACTATGTTTGGGCTGAAAAGGGTTGGGCTTTGAAGTGAAAAACAATTGGTTGGGCCCAAAATTTTTTGAGCTTTAATTGATAGAGAAAATTAATGGGACGGAACTATATTTTCCACGTGTTAATTGGGCTTATAATTCATTGTAGGCTATCTACAATAAAATTTAATTGGGCCAACAAAAACATTTGACCTTTTTATTTTTATTTTTTTAATGAATTGGTCCACAATATTGCAATATTTTATGTTGTCCGTAGAATGATGTTATAAAATAAATAAATGTGGTGGAACATTGGGTATCCAGCTAGCCCAAAAGCTCAATCTAACAAATTGATAAGTCAAGCCCAAAAAACAATCAATATGATGGAATATTCAATAGTTATATCATAGATATGGATCTACCTTGCAAGGTGGATCCGTGACCATACACATATTAAATGTTCATAATAAATTTGAATTGTGAACATTTAGTATATAAATTGTGAACATTAATTGGCTGACTAGCGGTCTAAGCGTCCAATTCGAGTTAGCCAAACTCACCTCCTTAATCAGCCAACTCGGTCGGCGCCTTACTCGGTCAATTTCTACGGAATGTTTTTTTTATGTGTGTGTAATGTGCACACAACTGTGTTTTTCTTATTATTATTATTCGTCCGCCTAGTGCCTACCGCCTTCTACAACATTGAGCACAAGACAAAGACAAATAGAGTTTAAATTACTTTAAATATTATGGTCTTCATTGTATTATTGAAGTAAAATACACTCCATAACTTTAATAAAGCTAACCAAAAGATGGGGTGTTGGGGAGGGGGTGGGGGATATGAGCAAAAATTCACAAACTGTATGTATATATATGTCTATATATTCCACACGTTCGCACGTACAGAAGTACGTATGATTCGCACGCCCTGAATCCATATGTGAATCTCTAGATCGACCACTTCTATCTAATTTAACAAAAGAGATTAAGCTTTTGGTTCAATCAATTTAATACCTATCTATATATCGATTTAATTAAATTCTCCACTTGTTCAGTGGCCATAAAAGCATGCATGCATGATGGGGTATGCAGTCTAAAAAGTTAATTTCTTTAATAAAAGGTGGAAAATGATGTTAGAACTGTAGACTTATTGGCATTCTTATTTTTTTTAAAAAAAATTCTAATATGTATATATATAATCTCAATGAAAAAGAAAAAAAAATTGTCTCAAAAGGTTTGTTGAGTAGGTGAAGCGCATGACTCTCCTACCTAAAAGTTATAAGTTCGATTTCAACCAAGAGTCCAACACCCTCTTAGATTTTTCAAACTTGACATACATTATCTTCTTAATATAATTTACTCATTTTGTGTGGTTTGCAGATTAAAGAACCGATGTATTGTCGTGATTGAAAAAAATAATAATAAAAATAAACAAGAATTTTTTTTGAGGAAAAAAATAAAAAACAATTGATTGGCCCAATGCAGGAGTTCAATAATTGAGCACCACAAAACCCTACTTTGCTCCTTTCTTTCTTTTTCTCTTCTGCTCTGTTGCTTTCTTGGTCTTTCTTTATTTTGTCTTTTTGGTTCAAATCAATCCATTTCCATATTTCCTTAATTTATAATTCCAATATAAATTTAAAAAAAAAAATTTGTCATAGTAGGAATATTAGGTGTTCGAGGATCCTTCTATTGCTATCTAATGAATTCCCTTATGATAGATGATCCTCCTATTGTCATATATAGTACCTGTTTAAAGTAGAGATTGGTTCTCTATTTTTCTTATGTTTTTCAATAAAATAAGTGTTATTTAAATAAAAATAGAAATCAGAAAATAAATAAGCATATTTATTCCATTCTTATTGATCATCAGCTGCGCTGCTGGTTTAGCTGCGAAGAGAGCAAAAGTAATCATGTACGTACGGCAAAAGGAACTTAGAAAAGAATAATAATATGCATGAGAATATACATATTTGCCTTTCTAAATTCATTGCTAAATATGGAGTAATTAACAATATATTTCACCAAAAAAAAAAAAAAGAGGTTATGGTATTCATATCTCTATCACTATATGGTTAATTTGGGTCGTCGCACCCCACAAGAATTGAATCTTAGACTTTTCAATTGCATTAATCGTTGCTTACTAATAAATTGTTGGGTTCATTATTATAAAGTTTTATATTACTAATATGTTTGTGTATTCACTATTTAATTAGCAATTTGCTTATATGTTTGGTGGCTCGAAAAAGGTAGGTGACCGAATAGGTGTGGAGTACGATTCTCGTACTAAAAGGTTACGAGTTCGATTATTACTGAAATCTACTCGATCAGTTGAGTTCGTTGCATATAATCTTCCTAGTGTGATATCGTCACTCAAAAAAATTAAACTCATAATGTTAACTAAAACTTTAATGGCCAACTAAACTAAAGATTATCATTGGAATAATCAAGATTTTTAAGCATATATTAAACTAAAACCATTCAAGTTATTACGTGTTTATTCACATCATCTCAAATGAATTGAACAATCTAGAATTACCAATAGGGCCAATTGCGATATATGGAGGTCCACCATCTTTAACTATATTGACTTTTGTATGTAAAAAACTCCTAAATTAAAGTTAAATGATGTTGAAAATTTGACAAATGTCCACAATCTTTTCATTTCAGTCATTTTCAATCTTTAACCACCAACTCACCAACCATTATATGCCTCTAAAAACATTTTTTTTTTTCAAAAAATCTCTTTTATTTTTTAACTGTAATTTAGCTAGGTAGCTCTATACCATGTAAAGAATGCAAAGCATAATCTTCTCATTGATGGTAATAAAGAAGTATAAATACTGCAAACGCATAAAAGTAGCATAAACAAAATACTAAGCAGTCTAGCTATTCTGCGAGAAATAAACTAGAAATAATGTCTAAGTAACTCAATTCAAACTATCTGCTTAATAGATAGCACGGGTAATCGGGATGCAAGACAGAGAACAAAACTTGATTTAACTGCAATCAAATTTAAATTTGAACCAAACTAGTTTAACTCTTTTTGACTTGTGAATAGTTGAGTCATTACTAGTTAAACCTACACATATATATAATTCCACTAAAACTAAACTTGAATCAATTCAACCAAACTTAAAATTTAAACTATTATATTCCCTTGAAGAACAAATATTGGTATAGACAGACAAAGATATTGCGTGGCACTTAAGGAATTGAATAATAATATTGTCAATCAATCCTAACCGCATGCATTTATTTTACCAAACTAAACCCTAATGGATAATAATAATTTTTTAGTTAAACACAATCATTCCTACTGATTTCTACCACGCTGTATTGTTGGGATGTGTTTGGCAGATGAGATGAGACGAGGGCTCTACAGTCCAGACAGATAATCAATCCAAATCCAACCTAAAAAGAAAGAACCACCAATGCCCCGAAAAATGTGCAGTGACTAAATAAATACATATATCATAATTCTTGAATCAAAATGTCATGAGTTCAATTATTATATTGCTAATATTTTTTTGGTCGAATTCGTCGCACAAACTCTTGTTAGTGTTGTTTACCTCTCATAAATGATTTTCAGATTATTACACAGGAACAAGAGATGATATAAACTAGTTTAATTTCTCTCCTCATTATTTTTTTTAAAGTAAGAATCACCAAAGTCGTGTTTGGTTATTTTGGTTGATTGAAAAGCAAAGAACAATTAAAGACAAAGTAAAGTCGTTGATTAAAATAGTAAAATGTTTACACTTTGTAGACAATGGAGGTCCTCCCCACTCAAGATTTTCTTGCTTTTTGGGTATTAGTGGAATCACATCCCTCCATTCTTTAACTACTACATTAAAGTTTCATGTTATCATGTTCAACTAGCTACCATAGGTTAGTTTGATTTCATTCGAGATCATACCAACTTATTTGATTTCCACTCAATCAAAATTGTCGGTTCAAATCTTAAGAGAAAATTAAATGTTTCATCACTTGTTATCCGTCCTGAGGTGTACAAACAGTATAAGTCCCGATGTGAAGAAACGAATTTGAACTGTGGGCTTTCAGGTGTGAGCAGTAATATATATTTATTAATTTTGCGATTTATTACCAACTAGAAAAAATCAGATACATGGGACAATAGGATACATACAAATATAGCATACAAAACTTGAAATGCCCAGAGCTTTCAATCTGCAATGTGAAACGTTTTGTGTTAGGGCTGAGTGACCCGACCCGACCCGTATATTGCATGCAAGTTCATGTGCATGGAAACAAAACCAAAATTACGACCGACATGATATAACGTAAGAATTCTAGTCGGCGCTCTGCCGCCGCAAAGTGTTGTAGAATTTAGAAATGAAGGCCTCCGCCGCCTCGTTGACGTGATCGTTTTCGTCGACTTCTCTAATGGGGAACGGCGAGTCGGTGATCCTAAGCTGCCGGACGACGGGGGTCCGGCCGAAGCCGGGCAGCGCCGGGGAGGCGGTTTCGCTGTGGAGGATCTCCAGGGCCTTGACGACGGCGTTGGCGGCCAGGATGTCCTCGTAGGTGGGCGGCGCGTGGTGGTGCTTGCTCTTCTTGTGGAGGGAGAAAGGGAGGTGGTAGGCGGGGCTGTCGCGGCAGCTGAACTCGTACTCGCTGGGGTGGGTGGCGGTGTACGACGATCGGCGGAGGGCGGCGGCGGTGGAGGAGGACGAGAGGTGGTGCGCGTGGTGGAATAGCATGAGGTTGTGGATGGCGGTTTTTCCGGCGATTTTGCCGCGTTTTAGTACGAGGTTGATGTCGAGCATCAGCTTCGTCTTGGAGATGATGCCCTTTCGTAACATTAACAACGCAGTCCTCACGAAGCTCCAAAATTTCTTTGCCACCACCGGAAAATTGCTTGGCTCCATCCTTCTACTTTCTAATAATTCGATTCCGATCCTTCAATTTTTGTTTTTGGATTTAATTTGAGAGAGACGGATAGAGAGGAAGAGAGAGAGAGAGAGATTTGTTTAGTTTTTGAATAGATTGGTGAGTTGTGAGGAATGGGGAAGGTTGTGAGTAGTATATATATAAGGGTGTGGGTAACTTTAAGGTTACCTATGGGTGCACCATTCATTGATATTTTCATATATTACTATTTAATAATTAATAATCATGACTTATGGGATACAGGGATGGGGGTACACCCAGTGGGTCAGACAAGGAGAGATGAACAGAGTCAGCGAATAGACTAGTCGTAGAACGAGTATAAGCAGTCAGGCAAGTGCCAATCAGTCGACCTGGGGTGGAGACTAGCCGACTAGTAGGAGTTGGCGCTGACAACTGATCAGGCAGGTAGAACGATGGAGTCAACCAGGAGCAGAAGCGAACACCTAACGGAGGCAACCAACCCAGCAGCCGACCGAGAGGTCCAGATGGCCAGCACAATAGCCAACTGGGATGATTAGGCAGCCATTCAGATGACTTGATGGGACCTGGAGACCATCAGAGGGATGACTATGGTAGTCAGCCGAGAGTGGCGCGAGGAATATAACTAGTCGGCAGAGTGGCCGAGTAGCTAGAGCCCGGAGATGGGCACTTAGCTATGGGCGTGGGTGGCTTTAGGGTTACCTATGGGTGAACCATGTATTTATATTTTCTTATATTAATAATCATGACCATAATTATTGATAAAATTTTAAATTTAAGACTCGATATCACTCTCATCTTGAAGACCGATAGAGGAGATAGATTACTGGATGATTCGAACCTTACATCTTGTCGTTGTTAGTAAAGTAAAATTTATAAATTTATTTGGAGTTGGTTGCATTGATCAATTGAGTCATGCTTCAACATCATAAGCACAATTATTAATATGGTATGTCGTGTTTGTCATTATATTTACACCATTGGAGCTTAAAAGCAAGCTAGGTAGGATTATGCTATTTTTAAATTTCATATAACACTTACTAGATGTAAAGTCATGTAATATAAGATATTAAACAATATTTTATTAAAAGATATAATTTGATAAACAAATTTTGATCCATATAGTATGGTTTTAACATAATTATATAATCAATTTTATGTGTCGTGCAAATTATGATATATCGGAGTACAATTATAGAAAAGAAATTATATTGTTTTTTTAAAAAAGAAAATGTTATATTGGTAATCAACATCGCATCTTTTAAAAGTTATTAAGTATGCTATTTTTCATAACTTATAAATTAAAAGTGTCATTTTTTTTATTAATTAATATTACCATATACTTTATTATATATATTTTGAATTGTATGATGTGATTTGTGTGCAAAAACCAAAAAGTGATTTTTTTTAATAGCAACACAACTCCCTATTGGTACACGTTGCATTGATTGATTGATACTAATTTGGCACTAAATTTCTAAATTACATTAATCATCATGAGTGGATTGAGTGCTATTCTTATGATTTAAAAAAAATAGAGAAACATGTTACTACTTGAGAATTTGTGCTTACCAAATAAATCTCAGTTATGTAATATATATCATAAATCATATAAGAAAAATAAATCACAATAAAAAATATATACGCAACAGACTCGACTAAATTACTATTGGAAAAAATCAAACTCATAATATTTTAGTACAATAATTTTGTTCTACTCATTTGGTCAAATAGTCACCCCGTTTGGAGCAATTATTATTATTATTATTATTATTATTATTATTATTATAATAGCATGGTGGCTTAGTCATTTGGAGCTTAATTAATAGAATGGGTCATTTTCATTGTTCATTTACGCTAGTGCTTCATTTGTCTACTAGCTTCCACATGATTCAGGTTTGCATGTAAAATTGCAATTTGCACTAACTTAATTAATTAAACACTACAAGTTAATTAATAATTTTATTTTCCTGTTTAATTGCATATATATATATATATGCCACGTTACGTTACAACGTTTTAGGACCAAACTCACAATTATAGTACATTGTGTCATTTGTGTAATTGTGTGTGTGTTTTTTTTGTGTGTGAAGAAAGGAACTCGTAACCACTATTCGAGAGTGTACTGTATATTTTGTGCAGTGGGTAAATCTTGAAAATTACATAGTAGCTTGTGTGGTAAATCACACTAAGGATCTGAGATCAATACAATAGATTCAACTGAGAAAATATCGACAAGAATCAAAGAATTAAATTTGAGACCTCCAAGTACGAGAATCATGTTACACTCGCTTGACCACCTCTTTTCGACAATATTAAGAGGTAAAGAGGTAAAGAAGTTACTTAGCAAGGGAGGTTTCATGGGAAGAAATTTAAGTCAAAATTAAGAAAGGTCCAAGCTACATTCCAAACAACCAAACCAAGTAAATAAAACACTAACCACCAAACCCGGCATCGTTTTTGTGAAAAGTCACATTGTGGGATTTGTGGGCATGCCCTACAATTTAAAGTATGCATGCATGGAGACAAAGGCTGGTTAATGTTCCGTACGTCCTTGCAAACCTAACCTAAGTTACCCTCGATAAATTAAAGAAGATATTAGTAAGAATTAAACTTAATTTTTTGATATAAAAATCATGTTTTATCAATTCGATCACTTCTCAAAAGTCGTCTCACTTTTAATACTATTTCATATGAATTTATTATTTGAAAAATCCCTTTCGTGAAGTATAAATTAGGGGAATGTCTTTCTCTCTATTCTAAAGGTGGCACTACTACATTCTGGTTTGAATACATGCATGCATTATTGATATTTTGCTACATTCTGGTATGAATACATGCATGCATTATTGATATTTTGTGTTCATCACCGACTTTGTTTATAATATGATTCGTATCCCATCAAAATTCATTTCACGTGTTGTCAGTGTCACCGAGACTCGTGTATATATAACTTAATTTTTTTACCAATTAAATTATTTTAATTTGTTTAATTAGTACCATTTGAATGGTTCAATGTTGTTACCTATGTATAGAAATACTTAAACTTTTGTCAATGTTCCACCAAGTTTCCTCTCCCCCTTTACACAGCTGTTTGCTACTAAGTTAACACAACTTTCCCTACAGAAAAAGCCTGTCAAAGTAGTACACTGAATACTTAATTAGAATGCACAGCTGCAAGCTTAGAAAGCTAAGCATGTGGATTAATAGTTTACTAATCTTGGGATATTTTGGCTGCCCCTTTTGAAGCTTGGAATGGCTTTTTCTTTGGGCAAAGAAACAGAGAAAAGGTGTATTGCAAGCACATTGCTCAATTCAAAAACCTAATTCAAATCTTTGCATTTGGACTGGTATGGGATTGTTGGCTGTCTATAAAGAAAAGCCAACCCCACTAATGTCATTTTTAGTTGTAAATTTCACGTGTTCGATCTTAAAAAGTTGTGATACTTCGAGAAAATCCTAAAAAATTGAGATAGCTCGAGAAAATTTCAATCTGCACCTGATGGTGTAAGTAATCTCAATTATTGCATAATTAATTTGGAATTGTCTCTTAAGCCTACCTAATAAAGCATTTCCCGTTCATATAGTAAATAGACAAATCCAACTAAATTGACTAGGTAACCATAAAGTTTCAAATTCGACTCCTCAGGTGAGCTATCTATTGACCTCTTAATTTGAGCCAACAACCAAAATTGATTTACTTCTTACACAGTAGTGGTGAAGATACCAAAAACAAATCTTAGACCCAAATTCGAAATAGTTTAACCCTAGTGGTGAAGATATCGAATGCAGAATGTTAATCGAGGCGAAATATATATATATATATATATATATATAAAAGCTAGGGAGAAGTAGTAGGGGATAACAATAGCAATTACTAGCAAAAGAACATGTAACAAAGGTTCTCAAACAGATAGTTCATACTAACATTCAAGCATGCACCAGATCAGAGAGCAAACAAAAGGTGGTTCAAGAGGTTCTTGTCCTGTATCCTGATGATTCCTGGGTTACAAACTTACACAAAAGACGAGGAAGACGAAGCCATTAGAGGTTCTTAAGTCAGGGTAATATTCGTACAGATAGATCCGATCCCCGGGTAACAACACTAACAAACTTATTAGACGAAAGACCAGTTTATGAACATAAAGCAGATGCAATGCGCGCTTTCTTCTTCATTCAGAACTTTCCATGCCACTGCTCTCTCGTACGAAACTGGCCTGCCCATGCTTGACATGCATATCCCGCCTTGGAGACAAGCAAATCCCTGTCAACAGTATGTTATTCAAACCGGTTAATCTACTGCTCCCCCATTTCTTTAGGTAGGGAAAGGGTTCGGTTCAAAGCATCTTATTGGAATAACAGACACGTATATATAGTTGTGATGATTCTAAGTGCTGTGGAGGTAAAGATACGAAGATCGAAACAGTATATATTGTGCATTTTCGAGAGAGAATTTATAACCTGTTGCATAATCTGTGGGAACTCGGAACAGAGACTTTTTCTCCCGTGATCATCAAATATCTTTTCCAAAGTGATATCTTGAAGTGCAACCAACGTTGTTTCAAGCATGTCGAGACCAGCCTGGTTTGCGAACGTGAAAACTGGCAGTGCCTGCACAATCCATTACAAAGTTGAAATAGGTACAAAATAATCTTCTACAACATCAGTTAAACGGAGTTTCTTCGAGATTTCTATAAAAGGAAAGTTACAAATTACAAATTAGGGTAATCAAGATAGAAGAAAAGCAAACCTTTGCGGAGCAGCAAACAATAGCATCCGAGTGATTCCATAGAGTTTTCAGAATTGATTCGTTTCCTTCACCGGTGGATTTAAGTAGCTCGACGCCCAAATAACACCTGTAAGAAAGAGGGACAAGCATATGATATCCTGTTCTCAAACAATTCGGTTAAAACTCAAGCACGAATATGGCAAACCTGTAACTTTGGCAAATCCAGCGAGCAATAATATGTGCCTCAGGAGTCCCCAAGGGAAGGCGCAGTCCACCATGGGAGCCCAAGTGAGAAGGAGAAAGCGCTAATGCTACCCTCTGAACAGAAGAGATAATGCTTCGCACATATTGACGAGCCATTGCGGCAACATTCTCCTGCATGTGACTTTCAAACGCAAATTGAAAAGCAATAGTCATCACAGATCTCGCAGCACCGTTATTGGTGTTGAGGTCATTTAGCACTTTATTCTCGGCTGTCCCAGTCTCGAGAGCAGAAGTGAGATCGAGGGTGCGATTCGGGCTGGAAGACTCCTGCATAGCATTTCAGACACTAAAATAAGAAATAGATGAAACTAGGGCAATAAGAGTAAAGACAAGATCTAAACTAAAAAAGCAAACCTTTCCAAAGTCGAGGGGAATGATGCGAAAACCGGAAGGAAGGAGAGGTGCATCATCGGCAAAAGATGCATCGATAGGAGCAAATATTAGCTCGGCACAGGTGCCAACAGCATTCTCATCCATTCCACTGCATAGCTGTCAGAAACAAATAAAAGGATGACATTCTATTGAAGCATACAACGAGAATAGACAACGCAACTTTAAAAGCAACCAAGTCATATTTACATTAAACAAAACTAGATTTCACGAAAGATGGTTCGTGAAGGACATGTTTTACGACAGGAACATTCTTATTTCTCGCCACCAATATAAATAAATGTCACTTACTTGTAACAGAAACATGTCCCTTGGCATCATTGCATCTTCAGGAGAATGGCCAATTCCTTCGAATTTAATAACCTCCAGCAACTGCTATGCAGAAAAAGTAACACGGTCGAATTAAAAACAGGGAGAAATCAAATTATAAGGATAAAAATAAGGGCTCTGAAAGCACATCAGGAAAGAGACCGAGTTACTTGCCTCTTCATGCTCGATGGTGTGAGCCAGTGGGAGTGTGACTTGGCCCCCGAAGTTACAGATACGAGCCCCTGGTAAGCTGCAAGGACCCACTTTAACAGCTGCAGCTGAATAAGCTTCAATGTTATTGTCTGCCCATTCTGACCTATGCTCCCGAAGAAATCTGAGAAGTACTGCAGGAGGCACATTCTGAAGAAAAAAAATAATCAGAACCCTAAAGAAACACAAGCCACAAACCATTAACGTTTTCATGAGATAGATAAGAATAAAATATCAAGACCACGTGGTGTATATGGTCCGAAAATATTAGCTTACCTGCAGAAGCATTGAAGCTTTTGCACACAAGACTGCGTTGCTTATAGATGTAAATCCATTTGTGTAGCTGAGGTTTAAGCCCATTAGTTTGTCGGGAGAAGAGTTAACAAGGATAGTGACATCATCCATGCCATCGTTACCAAGCAATGACCACCCCTCATCAGTAAACCCATTCAGAGCCTCGTTAAAACCCCTGTATAACAAATGCATCTGAATATTATAAGCACCAACAATAACCCAACAAAAAGATAGGGGATAAGATAAATATACTACTCAACCTGCTCAATCTATGGCTCAGTGCTCGTAAAGCTGCAGGTCGCCTTCCCCAGTTGGTAACATTAGTCTGAGAAACCTCTTGAGCTATCTGTCTCAATTGGCGCAGAGCCTGAAATGAAATGGAAATAATATACTCCGTAGATAAGTTATTTTCTTCCGGTAAATCATAGTAAGAAGTTAGAAGAAAACTCTTACAGCCATTGTTGTCTTCTGAGCAAGCACCGCTGAGGATTCATATAGCGGGCGCAACACTTCTGGCACACTCCATGCCTAGCAATGATAAAAGAGTGTAATAATAATAACTAATAAGCACCAAAATGGCATACATTTTCCGATCACATACACAGCATAGAATGTTAGAATGTAGAATCAATTGAAAGATAAGTTTACCTCTACGTTCATATGATCTACAATATGGATAATTGACCCCCCACCATCACAGGGTCTTATCAAGTACCCACTCGGCAGCATTTCTGCTCTAACAAAGTTCTGCACCGGTGGCATGCTTGGACCATTTTGTACATTACCGAGTGATCTTTCACATACCTGTATGTTTTACCAAATAACAATTAGGGGTTTATGGCGAGAGCAAGGAATATAGATAATGTCGGACCAGATGAATCTCATACCACAAGACTTCCATCTTCCATGACAGAAGTAAAGCGCAACAACCAAAAGTCACGAGCAGGTGCCAAAGTAGTTGGAGCATAAAGCTAAAACATAAACAGATTTCATAAGATCGTCCGGCAATTTATCATTGGTGATACTGAAGGAACGCTAAAAGGCTTCGATTTATCTACCTGCATGTATAGAAGTTCAATGGTTCCACCATTGGCAGTTGGCAGCACATTTACAACATCAACAGCTCGGCAGTCTCGGTACCAAGAAGGTCGATCCTTGAGGATTTCTGCAACCTGGAAAAAGCGTTGGCAATCAAATACCCATCATCAAGATACTAGCCCCCAGAAGTAGAAAAAAGTCAGGAATCATCTTACCCTTGAAGGCTCAAGACCAACTAAGCCACAAGCTCTTGCTGCCACGCCAGTGCAACCATGAGAAATAGCAATGATTCCAATGGAATCCGGACCAGGCTACTCATAAATAACAAAAAAGAAATTAAATTTGCAACACGTCTTGTACATATCAACAATGATGCGAGTAAAAGACAAGAAACAAAGGGAGGTAAACAGGTTTCTTGATACTGCCACTGTACAAGTCCTTCTCAAACAGTCTGCAATAGTTAATGCACTTAAGTAATGGCCCTTTTACTCTCCCTCAGGTAAATTATTATCACATTGTTGTACCCAACAGGTAACTGACTGTAAAATGCATAACAGTTGTCAACTGGTTTTTTAAGTCCACCATGCAACATGCCAACGCCTTATTGATGGCATCCCACTTGGTCTCGTAATCATGTCTAATGAGACCAAGGTAACAAGCAGGGTACATAAAAGGAAAGCAAATACACATCACACACAGGTCCATACACATGTTCAACCCACAACAAGAGAAACTATATAATATTTTAATTTACACTGAAAAAGTTGATTATTTTAAGAGTTATGATATACCTTCATTCCAGGCATTTGGACCCACTCAACAGCAGTTCCAGTGGCCTTTGAAAGAAACTCTGTTAAAGTCTCTTCTGCAATGGACAAAAGCCTGGAAAATACAAAAGGGCATTCAAAAATCTGTAAACCACCCACAAACACATAAAACAAGTATAGTGGTCCAATGCACAATGTTCAAGAAAATGACCGAATAACCATAACCCCACTAACCCTGCAGGACTAGCATCCCTGGGAGGATGCTGAGGTGTCAACTGGTGTTGACCACTAGTCACCACTGATTCACAACTGGTGTCCTTCGTAGCAAGTCCCGTCTGCAATGGAGAAAAATCACACCTACTGAGCTTAAAACTCCACATACAATTATCCAGGCACTATTGAGCTACCAAAATACTCACTAGTAATGACTAACAAGTAACAATCCCTTGAGTAAATATCTAAAGAAAAGGCTTACACTTTGTGTTTGCCTACGGAAATAGCTATTTTCATACACCAGTTGAGAAACTTGCTTCTGCAATCTATCATTCTCCTCCATTAACAGTTTGTTCATAGCTGTCAGCTTCCTATTCACAGCTTGAAGCCTTGAGGCTTCTTTCCTCTGTTTCTCCCTGCATCTGTATTCCAAGAATGCAAAAATTTCAACTATTTGGGACAAAGACTAAATGACACACTCCATATCTTAACTAAAAAGGCTAAAAGGGGGTAAGGGATGGGCAACAGAAAATAATAGGATGCAGATAACAAACTCCAGGATTCCAACTTAAGACAAAAATCATGAAACATTTAAGGAAAACACATACAGAACCCAACAAATGGATAACTAGCCTGGAAATTTCAACTAGCAAGCAACACGAACAAACAAGTAAAAATTCAATATTTGCATATAAACTGAGTAAAAAATCAATCTTTGGTGTTTTTTTACCTTCGATTTTGAAACCAAACTTTGATTTGCTTAGGCTCAATATTGGAGAGAATAGGGCATTCACGAATCAGCTGCTGACGACGCATAGAACTGGGTTTGGGGCACTCATGATACACCCTCTCAAGGGCTTCAACCTGCTCAGGTGTGTAGCGGACATATTTGCCGTCCACGGCTGACTTACCATCCTTGCAGGAAATTGACATCTTGTTTCCTCAAAACCTCAACCCCCCTTCCGTTTACACAGAAATCAAAACTTCCAGAAAAAGTGTTCACTTATTCAGAAATCAAACCCCAAACCTTCTAACCATAAACACTATATCTGAAATTGATGAAAATGTCTCTGAATCTTTTTGAGCTCAGTTTCTTGAAATAAATAACACTACAGAGATAAGGTACCACTGTATTTAATTGACATTGAAGGTGAACAAAATGTGGACAGGCAATTACTGAACCGGGACGGCGCTATCCCCTCACCAAGCACAAGGCAACTATACTAAACCTCACGATTTCAGAGCCCCCAAACAACCATCAGATATGTACTTTTCCCAACTTCCAAAACCACAGACAGTGAGACAGCCCTTAATATTATATTTCAACTCCCACATAACCAACCATCATTTTCCCTAATATAATTCCACTTTCTCAACACCAAACCTTTGGATCTCGAAGACATGAAACTCTGGTAAAGATCGGAGCTTTGAGCCGAATGAGAAAGGCCCAGAAATCTTTCTTCATCGTTTGATGCTATCCTCCATCATATCTTCTCTCTCGCACTTGCTTTCATGCACAGTCCGTCCTACATACATGCACAGACCTGAAGACAGATAGGAGGAAGTGTGGTGATGGTGATGTTGAGGAGGAGTGGATCTTGGGTTGATGCAATGAATGGGTTTTGAGTAAAATAGAGAAAGGTAATAAATTTAAGTCACCAAGAGATAAACCATGGATTCTGTGGAGAGAAAAGAGAGAGAGGTAGGGGCGAAGAAGAGTAAAGTGAGAGGTGAATTTGGTTTACTTTTGAGCTTGGGTTGTGTGAGGTGAAGTGCAGAGTAGAGCTTGATTTTGAGTGGTCAATGAGGTTTCTTTGGCTTATAGGCTATGGAGTATTGGATACTATCTCTAGTGTCAGACTGTGGTGAGCAGAAGCCAGATTTGGGTACATATTTCATTTTTGTTCTGCCCGGACCAAAATGCCCCTTTGCCTTGCAGTTTTCTTGTATGGGTTCTCTTGCAATGTAATTATGGGGATGAAAGGAGGGTAAGAATGGGAAGGGAAGGAGAGAATCGGAAGCCTGCAAAAAGAAAAGCATGGGATGTTTGGCGTGGGGCAGAGAGACACCATCATTGTGGTTTTTGCATGCGCCTCGATTCTACCCTTCTTGTTTTTTCTCTTTTATATTTTCATTTGCCTTTTATATAAACAAATAAATACATACAATTACTCACCAAGTGTATACTTTGGTCACGTATATTTCATTAATAACCCTTAACCATCGTAATAATGTTCGCATGAACAATTCAGTTAATCACAAAATAAAATTAAAAAAAAAAATCAGAGATCAAGTCTCGCCAGCTGGTATGTTTATTAAACTTTTAATGTTCAAACTAGTTGTAATCAACCAATAATCTATGAAAAATAAGTGAAAGTTTGCAACCTCACAATCAATAATTAAAATATCTAAGCAATTTAATTACCATTTACCAATTACGTGGTTGATTGCCTTTTTTTTTTGCATGTGGGGCTCGAGGTACATGAGAAATGTACTAAATGAGTATGGTATACAGTGGAGTCCAAAAAAAATTGAACATGTATTGTTAAGGTATTACGTGATATAATGTACAACGAACGATGATGATGGTGGTGGGTAACAAGAGTTGATACCTTATGTGTCTAATTCATGCAAGTGAACGAATCCTACAATCTTTGGCAAATGTTATTACTATAACTTTAATAAATACTTATTTATTTTGTCTTGTGCCTTAAATTAGACACAAAAATTCTTAGAAATATTTAGATGTATTTTTTATTTGACTTTAAAAAAAACGATATTAATAACTATGCAAAATAATACCTTAACTGAGACTTGAACCCACTCTTATTATCCATGTGAGAGTGTAAATTAAGACACCGGGTGCCACTAGACCACAAGGTCTTTGGCCTTAAGTTTGTAGTTAAAACTTATATTATTATTATTATAGTTGTGGTATAATCAAAATTGAAAATCAAAGAGAATGGGATGGAGGGTGTTGGGTAGGCTTGGGGCAGAGAGGGAATGATTGGGCCTTTGTCGGCCCAACGACAAGGGCCTATCAACTACAAAGACATGGCCCACAATCAATCATCGGCTCTTTCTACCCACCACCATCATCATCAACGTCATATCCATCTCTGTCATCTGAGTATGTTTTGCCGCAGCTTCAAAATCCACACCAATCATCCCTCTACTCTTCATTTACCATGTACGCACGCAAAATACGTATATTCCCTTTCTTTTAAACATAAAGTCGAACACTTAGAGTGCAACAGGAAAATTACACCAAACCTTCGGATATGAGACATCGAATGAATCGAAGACTGAAAGCATGAAATTCCGGTAAAGATCGGAGCTTCTCGCCGAACGGGAATTGCCCAGAAATCGGTCTTCTTCATCGCCTTTCTCTCTCACCATGGCTAAACTTCAATTTATAATCCATCAAATGCGATATTGTAATTGTGGGGAGCCATGGAGGGCAGGAATGGAATCGGAAGCCTACAAAAAGAAAAAGCATGGGATGTTTGGCTGGGGCAGAGAGACACCATCATTATGGTTTTTGCATGCGTCTCGATTCTACCCTTATTATTTATTCTCTAATATTTTCATTTGCCTTTTAAATCATTTGAAACAAATACATATGATTAGTTATAAACTATATACTATAGTGTTTGGAAACATAAGAATACTAATATGTACAATTGTGCATTTGGATAAGGGTGTGCAAAACTGCAAATGTAAATTTTTGTTGGTTTTTAATTAATAATTGAAATAAGCAAAAAAGTTTACAAGATGCCATACATTACTTAAAAGCTAGCTTAAAGATTAAAGCTTACAAATTAGTAATTACTCCCTCTCTCTCATTTTACCTGTCATATTTACTATTCATTGGTCAAACTAACTCTTCCTTCTTTGCGTATTTTCTTTAGTAATTTTTTATTATTTTTAAATTTAATTTTTTTGTGTTTAATAGTAATTTTAATGTAGTTTCTAAATATATAAATTTTATATATTGATGCTAAATTTAATAATATGAAAAATTGGATTAAAAATTACTTCAGTCAAGCCTCGTTAAACGAACCAAACAACCATTTTGGGACGGAGGTAGTACTAACTTATATTTGAAACGCTACTTAAAATAATGTTTCAAAATAAACAATTATTTCAAGTTACGTATGTTTTATCAAACAAAACATATAGCTTATTTGTAATTTAAAATAAGTTTTGGTAAAGGAAATCCACATTCAATACCTGACTATGTGCCTCGTTTAAACTTGTTATTGTGTTTAACCCACAAACTCAATGCTCGAGGGTGTATATTAGGTGAATCCAACTCTTATGTAATAATCTATAGATAATACATGAGAGATAACCATATTAAAAATATTATGTATGATAAACTTCATTAAAAGAGTGTTAACAGTAATCAAACTTTTGGTTTTTTGAAACAAAAATTCTTAATACTATGCACACACATATGAAACAAACCTTTGGCCATGTAGTGCCAAAGCCCATGTTATAGAAGATGATGTAGATGTTGCAAAAAATAAATAAATGCCGTATCTTCTATCACTTTGATTGCTATGGGCTCGTCATATAAATGTAGAAACAAAAGTATATCAATATATGTATATATACACACAATGTTCTTTAAGGATACATGGCTTCACGCAAACAGTTGAGACCAATAGAAAGGCCCATATGAAACCTTGAATTGAGGCCCACAACATGAATTGGACCACCCAAAGTAACCATACTATCGGCAGTAAAAATGCTTCTCCAACAATAGCTCGGTTATTACCCATAGAAAACATCAATAAAAGAGGAGCACAAATTTTACTATGGACCGCGTAACAAAACGACGTCGTTTTGATTAATAAAAAAAGATGGATCAAATAGCATCTATTTCGTGCAACTGCAGTTCTCTTACAACACAATATCATTTGAGATGAATTGTAGTATCAGTTATGAAGATTTACGAAAGTCGTTTTTTTTCACTTATTGAAACGATGACGTTTTGTGACTATGGTCCACGGTATAACGATTGAAAGAGGAGTGAGGGTAGTAGCTTGCAAGATAATTCCTTTTATATTATTTGCTGGAAAAAACAATGTAGAATTCGGTAGAAGTGAACATGGATGATTAAAAGAGTCTCACATGATATCTGACAATACCCATTCAACTTTGTCACGTGCTAAACATCTTCCCAGCATACCCCCACCTTTACTTTATCTCACGTTAACAAATGTTTGAATTTAGTAATGACGAAGAGGATGATAATGTAGGAGTAGTATGATTGTTGTATTTGAATATTAAGAGTTTAAAATTTATTTTGTGAATTCAACATACATTAGGCTAATAGAGTCTAATCAAAGATTAAAAGGTAAAACTTTTTAAGCAACACCTGACTATCATCAGGGCCGTTAGTCTGAGATTGTCAAGTTGTACGTAATCGTTGTTCTTAAACGTGGGTTAAGGAATATAATAACATGTGATTAGAGGGGGTAGAAAAGCACTAATAATGGAGGTTTAAACTTTGAAATGAAGGCAAAAGGAAAAATGAAAAAGAAAAAAAAAAAGTTGGAAAAATGAACAAAGTGGAACTGAGGAAGAGTACTACTTCACGTATTCTTTCAAGTTTTATAGCTTCCAGAGTTGCTGCAAGAGGTGTGGGTTCCACTTTATGCTCAAAAATAAGATTAAACGTTAATTGATTAATTATTTGAATTACTTTGATGGGATCGTATTTAAGTGGCTATGATTTATCAAAAAATATATATAAGTTAATATTTTTTAGACTTAATTTAATGGTTTAAAATCATTATAGTTTCAAATATTTTTCAACGAATAAGCATGGTGTGAGTTTAATATAAATACATGCAAAGAGTTTTAATATCTGTGAATTTATTATTTATATATTAGTTTCCGCAACGGAAAATGAGGAGGCAGGGAATCCGGCTGGAAACTTGGACACAAATACAACAGGCATGGCGACACTGGCTGCTAAAAATCACCTGCCATGTCAGATTCATAATTCAATTCTCATTAATAAATAAATTAGGACAAAGTTTCACCAACTAATCGTGTAAGAGTAACCTTTCAGAACAAAGAAGCTCATTGTACATTAAGTAAAAATTTAGTCTCTGTGTTAAATTGAGTTACATGATTTATATCTTTCGCATATGCTCTGTTTGGCGGATATGGGGCCCTTTGGGATTAAGTATTCAACATTTTAGAAAGAAAAAACAAATTTAATAATCAATCAAAATTACTAGAAGTTAATTTCACAAATTTCAATTCTCATTATTCCATAAATAAATATTGTATTAAATATTAATATGATATAATCTAACAAATAATAAGTAAATTATTAATGTAATTGAAGGTCAAAAGATACTCTCTCACTAGTGAAAGTATCAAATGCTATACGAAATTTTTTTAATTTGATATGCAATATTAGATAGTTATATATTGCTGATTAGCATCGATGTTTATGTTCTAATCTTACTATATATAAAATAATATCCTCCTCCAAAGTTTTCCTACTCAAGCATATGGATATTTTAGTAATATGGTAATTATTATTATTATGATAGAATAATATTAATTATTGATTGTAAAATTAGCAATTATGATAATGATAATTAGTGATTATGGTAATTATTATGATAGAATTTAGTTGTGATTCATTATTAGTAATTATTATGATAGAATTTATTATTTATTATTATTATATGATAGAATAAGAATAATATTAACAGCTCTTCGGATTTAAACTTCGAACTTATAGCTTTTCAACTTTCGGCTACTTTTCAGCTTTCAGCTACTTTTTCAGCTAGGTTTGCCAAACATAGCCATGGACGCCATAATTAGCATAATATTAATTAAGAATAATATATACTCCTTATTACCATATAATAATCATAATAAAATGTCCTCATTTTTATTGAAATTAAGGATAAATTTTTCTGCCTATATAAGAAGTTAATTAAACATACACATATTACAATGGGTAATTAAAGAAAAATAAACATACATATATTACACCCATATTACTAACCTGCATTTAACACTTTAATCTGACTATGGTACTCAACATAGAGATTTTTTTCATTTGATTATAAATTATTTATTTTATTTAAAATAGTATCAATTAGCCATGCTCTTCCTTCTAATTTTTGTTTAGACATTTCCTAATAAAAATTTTAAGTAATCAATTTCAACACTAATATACAAATCTTATAATTTCAAATAAATGTACACTTTCAAATATTAGAATTGTTTATAATTTCATCATCAATTATATATATATGTGTGTGTGTGTGTGTGTGTGTGTGTTCGAATGTGGTCGCGCCTTCCCGTGCGGTCGATGCGGTTCACACCACTCAATGTTAGAAAATGCACCACTCAATGTTAGAAAACGCACCATAATGAAAATATACAAAATACACCACACATCCAAAATAATGCACAATAACTCTCCCGCCCTAATGGTGCATTTGCTAACACTGTGTGGTGTATATTTGCATATCTAGTGGTGTGTTTTTTGGTGATGCGTACTTAACGATGCATATTTGTGTGATGCATTTTCTAACATTGAGTGGTGTATATTTGTATACATAGTGGTGCGGCCGCACCTGAACTCTACCCTATATATATAAAGTTTATTCGTGCATCACACGGGTAATTTACTATAAGTATATATACCACATGTGTATTTTATGTTTTATCAATGATTTTAGGATGTTTCTTTCCAAATATAGAAAATATTATAAATCATTATAAATACTATTAAATATTTTACAAAGTCAAATCCTTTATATTGTATTAAACAAATCTTGTATGTTTGCTAATAAGGTGGATAGTGTATATATAGGGGTGAATAATAAAAATAAGAGCCACAAAATAGTCCTCACAAGTTATTAAAAAAACACCTATAAAATCGTCATCACAAGTTATATAAATCATATTATATAGTAAATTTTTTAAAATAAATGCAATCAAATGAGTCATATATATTTCCAAAAAAAAAAGAGTCATATATTATTGATACTTTTACATTGATCTTATAATCAAATAAATAAACATACATTCTCAAATATTATACTCCCTTCGTCCCTAATTGTTTGTCTCATTTACTTTTTTGCACGGATTTTAATGCAACATAAAAAATGATATTAACTTTTCAATTTTGCCCTTTAAAAGTAAGTGTAATTTGTACAAAGTACAATTGTACTTGTCTTATTAATGCTCTAAAAAGTTGAAAAGTCAAAGGGTAAATTGGAAAATGTAGAATGATAGTTATGTTCAATTTTAGAAAGAGGACACTATTTTGGGACAAATTAAAAAGCAAAGTAAAACAGGTAAAATAGGACGGAGGAAGTATTATTTATAACTTCACCTTTAATTTTTATTATTTAAATATATAATATAAAAATTAATCCGTGCATCGCACGGGTAATCTATTAGTAACACATAATATAATTAAAAAAATAATACATAAAATTGTATTTTTTTTGGTGAGACATAAAATTGTGGAGTATTTAATATTATTGGACTCATAAAAATTTGAAAATTATTATATCACTAAATTACAAAATTGGAACACCCTTCATCATTCAAAGCATTAAAACCCCTGGCTTTCAGCTCCATGGCCATGACTCCATAAGGTTCAGTCTCTATTATCTCTCTCCGTCACTAAAAGCAGCTGTTACTTTTTTCAAATTTTGAGGCGAAATACATTCACATTTTGTGTAATGGAAGCACGAGAATTCTTCACCGGCGCCGGCTTTTTGGGCGCTGCCGCCGGGGAGTCGCAATATGGTTGCGAAAACCGTTACCTAGTGGAACAGAAGTCCGCTGAGCACAGCCTCAATGCTAACAATTTCACCGTCGATGAGCTTCTGGACTTCTCAAAGCACGACGAGGTCACCGCCGACGATTTCTTCGACAGTGTTGCAGGCCGCTCCTCCACCGTCGCTGGTGTCGACAGCTGTAACTCCTCCGTCTCCGGTGGCCAATTCAGCGGTAGCTTCACCGACGCCGCTTTCAGTGCTTCCGAGCTTTGCGTTCCGGTAATTACTCTCGTTTTTAGGTATTATGTGAGAGTTTGAATTTTGGAATAAAATGACATCAAATTGATATGTTTTTTTCAATTTTTCCACAGTATGATGATTTGGCGGAGCTGGAATGGCTGTCGAACTTCGTGGAGGATTCATTCTCGAGCGATGAGGTTCAAAATCTTCAGCTAATTTTGGCCACAAAAACCTCCGCCGCCGCCGCTGATTCTTCCTCCTCCGGCAACTGCAAGGAAATCGCGAACAATTATTCACTTCCGGCGTTCCCTTCCGACGTCTCAGTTCCCGGAAAAGCACGCAGCAAACGTTCCCGCGCCGCGCCCTGGGACTGGTCGTCCCGTCTCCAGCTCCTTTCCCCAGCCAAATCACAGTCCGAGAGCAACAACAACAACAACGCATCGGCTCCGAAAGCGTCCAAGACGACGCCGTCTAAGAGAAGAGAAAGCACCGACACTCAAGGGCGGAAGTGCCTGCACTGTGCGTCTGAAAAGACGCCCCAGTGGCGGACCGGGCCAATGGGGCCGAAGACGCTTTGCAACGCGTGTGGGGTCCGATACAAGTCGGGGCGTCTCGTGCCCGAATACCGACCCGCGGCAAGCCCCACATTCGTCTCCACCAAACACTCCAACTCCCACCGCAAGGTCCTGGAGCTCCGCCGCCAAAAGGACCTCCACCTCCACCACCAGCAACAGTTGCTCAGTCAAGCCTCCATCTTCGGCGGCGATGCCTACTTGCTTCACCATCAACAAACATGCGGCACTGACTATACGCACATCATCTAGCCCATTCCAGTTTACACATTTAATTAAGCTCCAAGTAACATTCAGAAAGCAACTCAGATCAATTTTCCTAATTTACTCAGCCTTAGAGATATTACTCCTATCTCGAGGAATTGAAGGTGAAGAACCAACAATGGCGCATGCAATTCTGTAATTCTTTCGCTAATTGATAATATAATTACGTTTTTCTTCATGTACAACAACTTTGCGTTGGATGGATTTCTTGTACTGTAGCTTAATTGCTAACCTATCAATAAAAGTTTTGATTATTTTAAAAAATCATATATCAAAATTGACGCATTGAAGAACCCATAGATATTTTAGTGGTTTGTTGTAGTGCATATATTATCCGTAGGCTATGGAGGCGGGCATGTCTTGAAAGACGGGAAATTGCACATGGTGGGCTCAGACCTGAGACCTGCTTTCTCTCCTCTCCTAGCTTGGCTGCAAGTGCTGTGCCTGTGATGGAATGAAAATTTGTTTGCTGCCAGGATGCAAGTACAACCATCCTCAAGTATTTTAAATTTTATTGAGTAAAAATAAATAAATAAAAATTATGACTAATCTCTTTTATTAATCAAAATAAAATTAAAGTAAGAAATAAGATTATATGTAATTAATTTAATTGGAAAATGAATGGGAAGTAGCTAGCTAGTAGTCTAGTACAGAAGCTGGTTATGGGTTTCAGCAGATAGTCATGTGATTCAATTTATTGAATATCGAGGAAATTAAAAATCAGCTTGCGTGCAGTGTACGATGAAACATTGCTGCCATGGACGGCCGGCGGCCACTATGTCTGTAAGGTTGTAGGATGGAACATAGAGGTACCGGTTAATAATTGAAATATATATTAGGTTAGTTTTTTGTGTTTTATCTTATATTTGAACCAAGAGCAAACTTAAATCTCCAGGTCAGTTGTCCCACTCAATAGATGCTTACAATCCAGCAAGAGAATTAATTAAAAAAAATTATAGTTTTGATTGATGATATTTTTTCTCCTAAAAAGTTGAATCTTCAATTGCAAGGGCTTCACACTTTGACCGGACAGAGTATGTGAGATGAGGTAATACATATATTGTATTTATAATTGGAGCAGTACAATGCAGCTAGTGTAATTTATCTCTTGTGTGTGATTTGCTAGCTATTACATTTCACTAAAATTATCCAATAATACACATCTATAAATAGTAATTATAGTTTCTTCCATTACTTCCATTATTGAAAAAAAAAAAATCACAAATCACATACTCCGTATTAATTGTTGCTATAAAATTATAAAATTAAAAGAAATATAAACAGTACTTGAAAGTACAATGTATGTACATACGCACACATATATATAATGGGGGATGGGGCCGATGGAGCTAGACGACGGCGACGTGTGCATGTGTTTTTTGGTATGGAGTGTGGAGGACCGTACCGGCGACGAGGCCGGGCGGTGGACTATATCAACGTCGTTATGATCAACTTGGAATTGGAAGAGACTTTTATAAATTATTTGTTATATATAACGAGTACAGTGTGAATATATAATATTGTAATAACGTATATAGAAAAGAAAGCATGCATGTGAAGGAGGGGGAGCAGCACATGGTGTGGGCGATGACACTGCATTTTCTGCACCTTGTTTTGGATAATATATCCAAATCTTTACTCTCTGATTCATCTGCATGGATGGCTACTGTTAATGTATGGCTACTGTTAATGTATTTGCAACTAGCTTGAAATTTCGTCGAGTACGTTCTACTACGTGCATTTATATTCTCGATTATTCTTGAATACCTTAAGTAACTAATAATAAGTTATATAAGATTGCCTATTTATGTTTTAAGATTGCCTATTTATGTTTTTCAATTTTGTTGCGGTGAGTTAGATAATGAATATGACCGATATGACAACTCTCAATAATTTTATGACATTTGGTAACTGAGTTGCTAATGTAATTACAAGGTTAAATGATAGACTTTTGTATGTGTGCCTACATATTAGCTTTGCTTGTGTGATTTAGATACAAAATAAATAAATAAATAAATTGAATTAATTTTACAAGTGAAATTACTGAATTCCAAAATTTTATGCTTTCATAGAGGAGAAATAGCAATTTTCCCATGTTATTATTATTTTTTTTTTGTAACAAGGTGAATGCCATTATTGGTGTGCAGAGCCTCCCCTAGCTTTTATGTATGGCTCCTTTTACATGCAACTCTCAAGCCATTCCTCATAAAGCTGGCTTGGTTTCCTTGTCTCTTCTTTCTCTATCTTTCCTTTGTAATTTATTTATTTATTTTTGAAATTATATTTAGTAATAGAAAAACTCTTAATTTTTAAAAATCAAATGGAGAAGTACCCAACACAGTGTCCTTAATTAAAGTTTTCATGTAATCCTGAACTGACAAATCTGGATAGGTGTATATATATATATATAGTATTGTATTAAATATAACAAGATTTTGTATAAGATGGAAAGACTATGTAATTGCTTCATTGATTTTCAAAAAAAAAAGAAAAAAAAAAGAGTAATTGCTTCATTGAATTCAAAGGGGGTCGGTGTAGGTTAGAGTAGAAATTTAAAAAGTGTAGTAAGAAGTCACTTTCATCTTATGGAATCCACTCTGTCACGTTTTCATGTCACATGGCCGGTGGTCTTTAGAAAAAACAAAAACAATAGGGTAGCTTTTGATTCATTTTAGAGAATGCTAGATTGTTGAGAATGTTTAGATTTTTGTGTTTGGTTTAAAATTGATGTATGTAATATAAATATGTTTGGTTGAAGTTTTTTTTTTTTTTTTTTTTTTTTAATATTATGATTATTATTTTACTTGAATACCATTAACCTATTTTATGAATACATTTCAAAATTAAAATAAGAAAATAAGACAATGGTAAAATATATAAATAAATAATTTAAAATTAATTAACTAACAGCTTGAATAATAATTAACTAAGACAATGAATTAAAATGACAATATTACTAATAAGACAAGGGAGTGTGAGAATACATAAGAAATGAGTTAACAATAATTAAATTAAATTTGTAATTTTCTAATACGATAAGTATGTTCTACCCACTCATCTACTCTTAATATACTTTGCTTTTTGTAGTAAAGTGAAGAGTAGGTATATTAGCCAACTAGTAAGGAGGATGTAGTAACCAATAAGATGCTGTGAATAGGCATGCATTATTCCAAAGTTGACTGTAATTAACATGGTAATAGCTAAAGGTTGACTTCTTGGTGACAAATGAGTAGGTTGATAACTTTTTACTTTGTTGAAATGGATTGATGATTAAAATATTTGGTAGTTGTAACATATTTTTGTATATACATCATTTTGATTAAACAATCAAAATAAAAAAAAAAAAATTTATTAACAAACAAAACATAAATACAAAGAAAGATGGTGATACCGCCAAACACTCAAAAAATTTGATAATCGGAAACAAACCAATCAGTACAAGAAACAAAAAATGATAAGAAAATATGACTTTACAGTCTCGATATATCTTCCCGCCACAATATTTTCCATACCTCAAGCCCGACTATGGTGTTGTCCCATTAGTTGTTGTTTTCGGGTTTCCTCCATTCAAATATTTTCAAACAAATATATTTATATTTAAAAAAAAAAAAAGAGAAGAAAAACTTAAAATAATGTTCCACAAATTGGTGTGTGATCAATCATAGTTGTATTTAGGTGAGTGGACTAAACATTGAGCAAGTAGGCCTGCTTTTATTGCATGCCCTGCATCTAGTCTCTTTACTCTTTAGCTAAAAAAGTTCATGAAAAAAAAGGCCCACAGTCCCACACTCCATATTGGTCCAGTTACCACCACCGATTCAATTCCTTCGTCTCATCATCTCTTACAAGGCTGATAACTTGTTAAATGGTGGTGTCATTCATGACTTGCAAGGATAATGGCGTAGGGGTTCTAAGTATAGGATTGAGATTGATGCAAGTCCAACTACTAGTGAAGCTTTGAGTTATTTATTATGGGCTTTGAGAATCAGTGAAGAAAATACGAAATTGAAGGTGATTTATAGTTCATCATTTTTTAAGGTTGAAATAGTGCTCGTGAAAGAAATTGATGCACAAGCATCACGGGATATCCCTCTACTAATGCCAGGATACTACAAATTTGACACCGATATTATCATTGACACTACCAAAGGACATATTGGGTTTTGATGGATTTTAAGAAATGAGCAGGGATAGTTCGTTGCAACTTCAAGTATTCCGAGTAAGGGGGTCTTCACACTAAAGGAAGCATAGGCAATGGCTATAAGGAAAGCCTTGAGCTGGAATTAAAAGAAAAACATTGATCATGTGTAAGTGGAATCAAACGCGCTCCAAGCTATTCAAAGTTTAAATTAGGTGGAGGATACGTCTTCTTTTGATGTAGTACTTATTGATGTAAGAGATATACTACAATCATCTGTCTACGTAGCTTTCTCTTATGTTAACCCTACCAGGGCGGGATTTTAGGTCGTGCAAGACGTGCAACCGCACAGGGCTCCAAAATTTTGGGGGCCCCTAGTCCAACTCTGGCCTAATAGTTAGTATATGTATTTGTGATTATATTGGCCTAAAATTAAGTTTTTTGCATTTCTCTCTTTGTAATTTTTCTTGAATTTGCAGTTTATTTATACTTTGATAGGGCCTCACTTAGTTACTAGCACAGGGCCCCGCAAATCAAAAAACCGGCCCTGAACCCTACTACGAATAGAGTAGCCCACGTTCTTATTAGGGAGGTCTATTTTATGTCTGTACGTCAAGAGTGAAATATAATCCTTCCGTCTTTTATTTTCAACGAATTGTATTTTGATTTGAATTAATGAATTTTCTATTTTCTAAAAAAAAAGGAGAAGGAGAAAAAGAAAAAGAAAATTTAATGATATTCCCAATTAATGCATTTTGGCAAAGATTTGAATTGTCGGGGCACAAAGACGCAAACACCCCGCATCTAACGTACTGCATAGCGCAATGACAAGGTTATCAGGAGTCATTTTATGAGAGCTTCAAAGTGGGAGCGCTTTCGAAATCCCAGATCAAAATCCTAGGGTTTTTCCATCGTCGCGTCAGTCGCGTGTGAGCAACTCAGAGGGGGCAAACGCATATCATTTCCTACTGAACTCCCCGCTTTCAAGCTTACCTTCAACTCCTTCGCCATATTCAGGTACGTTATCTCTCTCCGTCCCTTTATCACATCAATTTAATTGTTGATTCGAAATTGGAATATGAATTGTCAGGTAAATTTTGTGTTACTTATTTACTAGTATATGATATGATATGATTGGCCTGAGCTATGATAGTTTGAATTGTTTTTGCATTTTTGGCTTACTTCCATTGATTTTTTGTTTTGTTTTCTGCTTTGCTTTCGTAGTAAGCACTATTGTTTGCTTTGTTGCTTCCTGTTTGCGTGGCTTTAAGCGTGTATGAGTGATCAATTTTACTTGTAGGTAGTGTATAGGGAAATGAATTCAACGGTGCAGAGAACGCCGAAATCTACAAGGCAGTCATTGTTCTTCCAGGATTTAGCGACGCCTGTTTCTTCTCGAAAATCGTCTGGTAAATTTACGACTCCAGGTCAAGCAGCAGCTGTTTCGGCTCTATGGCGAGAGAATTTTTCGAATTCTGATCTCCCGCCACCCCCTATGTTCACACTTGAAGACCGGTCTGACTTTTCTCCGGAATCTGGGATTCAAGATTATCCTATGTCCTCGGAGGGGAAATCTGATCCTAGGACACCAGTTCAAGGTGCTAGTAAGGATTTTTGGACTCCTAAGAGTAACAAGTCTGAGGCAAGCACAGCGTATGCTGTAATGGGAAAGAGGGACCAGCATCAGAGTCAACATAATCCTGTTGCGAGCTCAAGTTGGTGGTCACCTGCCAAGAGTGGGGGTAGTGCTGAGCCTGATGATAAGGGGAAGGGCTCACCAGTGGAAGGGGTGGTTCAGCCTGGTGCTTTAATAACGCTACCTCCACCAAGGGAAGTTGCAAGGCCAGAGATAAAGAAGAATTCAATACCCGTGGGTAACCTGGATGAGGAGGAATGGGTCACTGTATATGGGTATGACTGTATATCCCTTATTTGTTTAATCGTTATTCTGCTTGTGCCTGTATTGCTTTTAGAGAGACACTTGATATTGTTTGACATGAGAATGCTGCTATTAGTGTATTGGAAGAACTTCGTTGTGGTAAAGTTGATATTGCCCTCAAACTTGTTTGTATGGATTTAATTGTTTTTTGGTCACACTTCCAATTGCTATTGGTTGGTGGATGCATAAAATGACTTTACTCTTAGGGTGCTAGTTGTAAAATTTGATGCTTCTCTTCGAACTTAGAAACTGTCCATTACTCCATTACTAAATGAATAAACAAGAAAATGAATTTCAACTTGTGAAGTGTGAGCTGGTTAGCTTTGTAGGTAGATGCCATTTGCAGTTAGAAAGTTGGAGTATCTAGTATCAGAAAAGTTTCAAGGGAAGTGCATCAACATATTTATATTGTGATTTGGGGCCCTTTAGCTTCTACTAAATTTTAGATCTGTGTATTTGTTCATAACACCGTACACTAATTTCTAGACAACAGGCTTTCTTTTCTATATTTTCCTTTCTTTGGATTATTTATTGTAGTGATTTTATTGATAATCATTTGCAGGTTTTCTCCAGCTGAGACCAATTTAGTTTTGCGAGAATTTGAAAAGTGTGGTATTATTCTGAAACACATTCCTGGTCCCCGGAATGCTAATTGGATGCACATTTTGTATCAGGTTTTTCTCTGTTCCACTTGCCACTGTATGTTTATTTTGTTATTCTGATCTAATTCCCACTGTATTTGACAATATCATTATGTGACCATTGCAATATTTCTTGAGAGCCTGCATAGTCTATAGTTTAAATAAGGCAATATAATGTGTTTTCACAATCTTGTTCTCTGGTTGTGCATATAGGTCTTATATGAACCTTACTTGTTTAACTGGGGTTTGCCCTTTTTAAAAATTATTTTTGCCAAGTTGAGCCAGATTCCACCTCCATGCCACAACCTTAACTCCAAAAATGAAACACTGTACTGGTTGTAATTCCAATATCACCAAGTTGAAAGATTATTGTTCTAGGCCTATCATCCCCTTAATAGTGTGATCCAAGCCGAAAGTACTTGAAATTATCATTATTTGAGAAGTTATTTTGGCTTGTTAGGAGTTTGATTCGTGGGATGCTATTTCTAGCTGACATATAGAATTGTCATATTTAAAATATCCATAGCTTTGATCACTGAAATGTTTTTAGAGAAGGGAACCACATTCTTACATGTGCACATGTTGCAAATCTGTCTCTGCATGTTGATTTCAGCTGTGTCCTGAAAAAATGTCTCCCATCTTCAACAGCTATTCTATTTAGTGATGTTAACTTTAAGTTGATGCATAACCTTATGAATTATTTGGCTTTTACTTTGGCTTGTGCAATAGAGATACTAAATAACAAGGAATAATGTTTTAGGACTATGCTTCCTGATGGATATCCCTGTTCATCCTTAATGTTATTCTATATTTATAGCATTATTTCTCATTACATCTTTTTCTGGTACAGAATCGTGCTGATGCACATAAAGCTCTTAGCAAAAATGGGATGCAAATAAACGGAGTTCTTATTATTGGAGTGAAACCAGTGGATCCAATGCAACGTCAAGGCCTGAACGAAAGGCTTAACAATCATGGATTTGTACCTTTACCCCTTGCGCCCTCAAGCAAAACCCCAGATTCTATCCCCTTCAGAACGTCTTCACAGCCACACTACCTTCAGAATGGCAGTAGCAGTGGCAGACAGTCTGCTGGAACCGTCGCAGCACCAGCCAAATCTGTAGTGTCCAAAGTCATGGACTTAATGTTTGGCGTTTAGTTGCATTCTCAGCACTATATCATGCCATGCTTCCTACACCTCCTATGGATCTTTTATATACATTGCTTTTCCAAGATGAGTCAAAATTGTAATCACACCGTGTCCTGTTGAGATTTGAATCTGTATTTTGCGGAGTTCTTTTCATGTAGGTTGGGTTGATTGAACAAAAGATGGAGTTTTCAAAAAAAAAAAAAAAAAGATGGTATGCTATATTTATATGTTGAAATTCTGTCAAAGTGACAGGTTGAAATCAACTTGTTATTTCTTGTTTCTCTGTTATTCTGAACCTTATGCTCATGACAGTGTGTTACTGAAAATTTTGGGGAAAGAGAAAAGCAACACGACAACTCTGTTCTGTCACCAGGAGCCGATTTGTTCACATCTTTTGTGATCCTTTATTGATTTTGCTGATTTTTATTGATTTTTCATTTTTTTTTAAATTCTTTATCAGTTAAGGTTACAAGACCGATCTTCGTAAGCGTCTAAGCCATCATTAATTTACATGTTTACCTCTTTGTGATTAATTTTCGACACATGACCATTATTTTCCAATTGTTATATTATAGATTAGAGTTCATATTGCATAAATTCTGCAATACAGAATTTGCCGTTATTTCCAGTTTAATGGGAATAAAACTTATGTAATGCAAAGTGTGTTGGGCCCAAATATATATTCTTTAAGCCCAGAATTACCTGTCTTTCTCCGCCTTCCCTCTCTGGCGGCCATATCCGTTTCATCCGCCAGCTGAGCTTCTCTGGAGGTTCAAAGTTCAAACCGGGCCGAGACGATAGAATGAAGAAGAGATTATTGAGCTGCGAAGCTATGGAGATGGAGATCGTTCTGGTTTAGACTATACGTGTAATTACTCAGAACCTTCTGCTTTCAATTTTTCACTCACATTCACGATGACTAGTCGGAGCACACTCACTTCTTCTTTCCTGCCCGCGCTTCCTTCCCCCAGCAAGCCAGTTTATGGCAATATCGTAATTCCGTTAAGAATTTCCTGCAATTTTAGAAACTCGGAAGCCGAAGAAGAATCTAACCTCAGTCAAAATCGATTGCATTTACTCAACCTATCCGTAACATTAACTGTTATCTCAGCTTCGCTGGCAAAACCCTCGTTAGCAGCTAGAGTCTCCGAGAGGAGGCGTTCGGGTAAAAAGTCGGAAGCTCTAACACCCCAGGAATTGGAGAAATGGTCACGAGGTCTCCCTACGGTGAGCCGTAGGCTTCCGTATACGGAAATTTTGGATTTGAGGAAGGAGGGCAAGCTTAGGCATATAATTAAGCCTCCTAGTGTAGGGCTAAAACAGCGGCCTGAGGTTGTTTTGGCTGTTTTGGAGGATTCTAGGGTTGTTAGGATTGTATTGCCTTCAGCAGAGACTGATCCCAAGTTTTGGGCGCAATGGGACGAGTTGAAAATAGATGGACTTTGTATGAACGCCTACTCCCCACCGGTGAAGAATACAGACGTTACCTACCCTTATTTGGGGTTTTTGGGAAGAATTCCAGGTTGGATGTTTTCATTTGTGAAACCTAAACCGCAATCGAAGAAGGCATTAGAGTTGAAGAGAGTAAGGGAAGAGATTATGAAGAGTGGAAAAGAGGAGATTGAGAGGACGAGGAAAGAAAGAGAGAGGATGGAAAATGCAATTAAGATGCAGAAGAAGATGGAAGAGAAGAAGAACAAGAGGAAACTTCAGGAGGCTAAGTATAAGGCTTCCTTGCGTCAGGCAGCAGAAAATTCTGAAAAGATGTCAATGATATGGTATGAGTTAGCTACCGACTCGAATGTTACAACAGCTCTTGGACTTGTGTTCTTCTACATATTTTATCGAACTGTTGTCTTAAATTATAGAAAGCAGAAGAGGGATTATGAGGACAGATTAAAAATACAGCAAGCAGAGGCTGAGGAGAAAAAGAAGATTAGAGAACTGGAAAGAGAAATGGAAGGGATTGAGGGTGATGCTGGTGATGATGAGGAAGGACAAAAAAGTGAGGAAAATGAATACATGAAGATGGCAATGCAATTCATGAAGTCTGGTGCTCGTGTTCGAAGGGCTCGCAGTAAGAGACTTCCCCAGTATTTGGAAACAGGTGTGGATGTGAAGTTCTCTGATGTTGCTGGGCTTGGAAAAATCCGGCTGGAGCTTGAGGAGATTGTAAAGTTTTTCACCCATGGGGACATGTATCGCAGGCGAGGAATAAGAATACCAGGTTAGAGTTCTTTCAATATATTCTCTCTTTTAAAAATCTTTTAGTTACTCAGATGCATTTCATTTTATTGCATCCTTGCTTTAATTACTCATAAATGTAAAACTAGTTACCTTAATAATTGCTCTATACTCCATTATTTATTTGCTGTTTGTAAATTTTCAGTTTAGCTTCAATAATATAAACTCGAATGGTCAATTCCAATATAAGTGATTGCATTTTGGTAGCTCTATACTGCATTCTTATTGAGAATTGCAGATTGTGTGTTGAACTTTACAAAAGAGTAGGCAGTCACTAGGGGCTTAAAGAGTTCATAATTTCATCTATGCCATATTGCTATATTTACAGGTTTTTCATTGTACCAAAATCAAACTCTGTACTGGACTCTACTGAAGGCATTGATTTTTTTTATAAGTTTGCATTCTTTATTCATAGCATACATGATGTTTGCATTCCTTAATCCCTATACATAGTCTATCCGTTTTTACTTTATCCCCCCCCCCTTACATTGCTTGCCACATTAGTCTGGCATTGTTTGTGCTGTCCTAATAAGCAATTACCTGATAATGCTTTAGGAGGAATACTCCTTTGTGGTCCACCTGGGGTGGGGAAGACATTGCTAGCAAAAGCAGTTGCTGGGGAGGCAGGAGTGAACTTCTTCTCCATTTCTGCATCTCAGTTTGTTGAAATATATGTTGGTGTTGGTGCCTCTCGTGTCCGAGCACTCTACCAAGAGGCTAAGGAAAATGTAGGCCTATTTTTATCTCCTTTCACTACCTCATTTCCGTCTTCTTATGCATTTCTTTCTCATGGGATTGTTTAGTTGCTACTGCAATATTTATATTCACATGAATTGTTGATAATTGTATCACACCTCCTCTTTTCCTTTTCTGGTGTGGCCTTTGGGGTTTTGAGGAGGAAGGGTAACTGGGTGAGGGTGTTATATTTCTGCTCTAATTGCATCCCTTTCTTAAATGTTACAAAACTTGGTTACCTTATTGAATCTCAATATAACATGAGCCTGGTTATGCGGATCTTAGGCACCATCTGTTGTTTTCATTGATGAGCTGGATGCTGTAGGAAGAGAGCGTGGTTTGATTAAAGGTTCTGGAGGGCAAGAACGTGATGCCACTTTGAATCAGGTCTTGGACACTTGAACTTATTCCTTTCTGCTGATTAGAATATGGGCTGCCTATGTGAATTACCAATTTTTTTGTATTCTGCTATAGCTTCTTGTGTGCTTGGATGGTTTTGAAGGCAGAGGGGAAGTTATTACTATTGCTTCTACAAATAGACCTGACATTCTGGACCCTGCACTTGTTCGACCAGGACGGTTTGACCGGAAAATTTATATCCCTAAACCTGGTCTTATAGGTCGTGTTGAAATTCTGAAGGTGACACTTAATATATAATTGGTATTTATACTACTATATTTACTCCTAAGCTTCCTCTTCCTGTAATTTATTTTTAAATACTTGGAAAAGGTACATGCTCGTAAGAAACCAATGGATCCAGATGTGGACTATATGGCTGTTGCCAGTATGACAGATGGAATGGTTGGTGCGGAGTTGGCCAACATTATTGAGGTTGCTGCTATCAGCATGATGAGGGATGGACGAAAAGAGGTATTGGCTTTTGAATCCATTATCCATGAGTTGAAGATTATTATTATGAGAGCTGGCTGTGCAGCTTTGTTATTGTTTTTATGATTATTATGAATATAGTGCTTGTTATTACATATTTACTTGATGCCACCATGTCATTAGTCAATTCTTAGTATCTGTGGATTTTATAGGATCTAATTTAGGAAGAGATTATTTTCTATCAATATTTATAATTATACCGCCTTTTTATTCCTCCACTTCTTTTAGCCGTTTTAGGCTCTGAATATAGAAAGGGCTAAGATAACTGCTTGTCTACATCAACTTTCCTGGGCTATAGTGCATAGTCATTTAGAAGCATTAGTACTTAGTTACTTACCTCAGGTGTCTTGTTCATGAGCAACTTCTGATAATGGATGTTACACAGATTAGTTTTAATTGATTTACTTATTGGCGATATTGCCTTGTAAGTTATGTTGAAGATTTGAGGACTAGAATGTGTCAATGTGATATAAATTAGGATAAGGTTCAAAAATGTCTTACATGTTACTCCCTATATTATAGGGGCACATATTGCCTCCAAGAAATTACATACACCTGAATTTAGAGTGGGGTGTAACCAAAGTTTTTCAAGTATAAAATGAATGTGTTAACATGGACTAAACAGGCTATAAATAGATTTTAATGCTGTGTCTATACTTTAATATAAGTACTGATTATTCTCATACCTAACATTGAAGGGAAGACTGTTGGATTTTTTCATGGCCTCTTGGTGGTTTGATGTTCTGCTACTTTGGGAACTTTACTTTAACCCAGGGGTTTGTCATTTTTTTTTAGATTACTACGGATGATTTGTTACAAGCTGCACAAATAGAAGAACGGGGTATGCTGGAAAGAAAGGAGAGGAGCCCAGAAATGTGGAAGCAAGTAGCTGTGAATCAAGCAGCTACTGCTGTTGTTGCTGCAAATTTCCCTGATCTCAAGAATGTTGAGTTTGTAATGTTCTTACTTTAACTATTTTCCTTTTTATAGTTCCTGGTTATTTTTTATTGTGTAATCACTGATAGTAATGAAATATTAATAATTGCCCTGAGAAGATCACCATTGCTCCACGAGCTGGCACGGAGCTAGGCTATGTGCGAATGAAAATGGATCATGTGAAGTTTCAGGAAGGATTGCTGAGGTATATTTTTTGAGAGCCTTGTATTTTCGTTGTTGACTTGCCTGTAAGATTTAGTGCCGCTTGATCTTCAACATGTATTTGGTAAATCATTCAGTATTTAAATTTTATGCAGCCGCCAATCCCTCTTGGATCACATAACTGTTGAATTAGCACCACGTGCAGCTGATGAGCTTTGGTATGGAGAAGGCAACGTAAGAAGATCTATCCTATATTCTGTATTATTAAAAGGTTCTAAATGCTTTAGATGATTTTATATCTCACATGTTGGAATCTTCCAGCTGAGTACAATATGCGCAGAGAGTGCAGACGTTGCCCGGTCCGCTGCAAGGACTTTTGTTCTTGGTGGTCTCTCGGATAAAAATTATGGTTTGTCCAACTTCTGGACTTCAGATCAAATAAATGTAAGGAACTTTTTTTCTCTTTGGACTCCCTTGTTAAGAAAAGGAAAATGCTACTTTCCTCGAATATTTGTCACCGAAAATTTTCCCAAATGACGGGACATGCGATAGGTGCCAAAACCTTCATATTTGTCACCGAAAATTTTCCCAAATGATGGGACATGCGATAGGTGCCAAAACCTTCATATTTGTTGGCTACCCATAGATTAGCCAACTCCACGCCATTTGGGCTAAATTTTGGAGAAAAAATATTTAGGGAGTGTAGTAGCATCCCTTAAAGAAAAAAAAAAAAGCTAAATATATGTGAACTTAATTCCTTGACAACAAGAGTACTAGTTTCTCTGTAGATGTAGAGTTATGCTTTTGCCTTGGACCGAATTCGTTAACAAATCTTGGTTTTCAGGGCATTGATCTCGAGGCATTACAAATCTTAAACATGTGCTATGACCGAGCAAAGGAGGTATTAGCTCCATAAATCATAGTATCATCTGATCCCAACTCCAGGAGTGTTTCACTAAAATGTGTTAAACATAACCTCGTTGTCTTACAGATACTTCAGCAGAACCAAAAACTCATGGATGCTGTTGTCGATGAACTCATTATGAAGAAAAGTCTAAGCAAGAAAGAGTTCCTCAACTTGGTGGAGATGCATGGATCCCTCGTTCCAATGCCTACCAGCATAGTCGATTTAAGGTTAGCAAAACGGTTGGAGCTGCAGCATATATTAACAGAACAGAAGTAAGCCATCCGTGTAAAGTGGATGCCTATGAGCAGAATTTAAATGGCTGCCAAGCAGACACAGGGAGGCTGAGAGATGAGCTGCAAGATGAATGAGTTTTTTACTTTTTCAAGATGAATTTTGCTGCGAGTATCAATCCCTGATGATGAACTGGAGATCCTAGAAACAGGTAATGTGTGCATAGAATGAAAGATCTTGTTCCTTAATTCAATTTTTGTAGAAATCATGTTTTTGTTCTGCAGAAATTCATTCTCTTTAATTAGGTAGTAGTTTGACAACAGGAAGGTCCTTTTTTTTTTTTTTTTTTTTTTTTTTGAAATCAAGAAATGAATGTGTTTATGTACTGGAGAGACAATTGTTCCTGTAATCCCGTATCTCATCAATCAATACATATCAGTTTCAGTGATGAGGATTAACAAATTTTTAGTGTTCAACTCAAAGTAGTCTAATCACAAATTAATCAATAGTTTTAGACAAATATTATATTTTATTATGTAATGACTTGCAGCTCATATGATGTGGATGGGTCATTATCTCTAAACCTGTTTATATGAAGTATCTCTTTGAAAAGTACGTGTTGGATTAGTATAATACAAGGCTTAGCTTTGTGACGCCAACTCCAACCGGCTTGGTAACTAAACAGTTCTAAGTTTGATTCTTTGTGAAAACTGTCTAATGGGTTGAGTCAATCAATTATCATTATATGTAACTTAACCTGGTTTATTTAGGTGTAGTTTTGTGTCTTAGTAATTGTAATTTTTTTTTTAATAATCTAAGAAAACATGTAACACTTGGTCTGTCCAAATGTAATATAACTAATGTAATATGAGCTCGGGTGTGATCACTGTTGTAAAACTCAGTCTAGGTGCTAGGCACCTCTAGGTCGATGTGAATTACTTCCTAGGCGGCCGGCCGCCTTGCTGCCCAACTCAGCTGAGTCAATTCATCCAATTCGATCAAGTTAGCGGAGTTAACTTGATCGAGTCGATCTTTATATATATATATCGCCTATGTGCTAGGCGCTACTTTACTGCCCAACTAGTGTTTAGCGCCTATTGCAACTATGTGTGTGATGAATGATGATTAGAGCTTACCAAACTTCAAATATGTTAACTGTATTTTGTTGTGATACATTATATTCAGGCAAAGAAGAAGATGAGAGGCCGGGAATGTGACAATTGTGCAGTATAGTAGAAGTGTATATACATATTCCAGGTATGTATATACTAATATCTTGGATCACGGGCACCAACCTTCAATAATGAAGCAAAGCTAAAAACCTAACTTTATGTACTTTTTGCCAACAGAGAAGGTGGCTCCTCATTCATTAACCATTAAAACCCATGTCCGATCGATCTACCAAAACAACGCAATGCTGACCCTCATGCCTTCAAACCCATGCATGCTATGCCTTTACCCTAACATTAAACATGTGGTGTTTTACGTGCATTGGGTAACGTAACTGTACTCCCCTCTTTTCCAACCAACCAACCACCTTCATTTTCCATAACTATGCTTCTTTCCTTTCTCACTCACTCACTCTTCAATTCCCATCTCCATACTTAACTTTCTGAATTATTATATTCTCGAACAGCTATCCGTTCAATTGGTTAACTAATTTAAAGTAAGGTTAACATTTTGCTTCACTGGTAGCTATATGGATCTTAACCCAGCCAATTGAGGGCACTTTGGAAAATCTAAAGCTAGGTGCCCGCATCCTAATAATTTACTCATCCACTAATAAGGTTTTATGGTAACATACATATGGTAACAACCTACTTCGTTGGTAACTTTGGGTTTGAATCCTATACTATTAAGGACACTTTGAAAAATCTGAGACCATATATATACTCCGAAATAATTTGAGGACAATTAAGTACATTATCTAGTAATTTAATTCAAAATCAGAGGCTAGACACGTCCCATAAATTTTCTCCAAAATGTGAGGCGGCTAGTCATGTCTAGTAAATTTTATGATGATTAAGAGTAGGTGGGGCCTTGGGTTTTGGATGTAAACTTTAATTTTTATTTCCACATTTTGTGGACCTAAATATAAATCTTATCACCAACTAGGTTAGTACTCAGCTGATATGACTAAAATTTATTTTATTTCTATAAATTATGGTGCTAAACACTATACAGTGGCAATGGCGAGATGACATTTGTGTCGTTATAAGCATTGATCCATTGAACTCAAAGTGATTGAGACTTGGACAGCCAAGCTCCCACTAATTAATAATACTGACAATATTGTGGTACGACAAATTAAACCTCCATAATAGCTCATATTAGCTCGCCTTGTACATATTCCATTAACGTTTCATTAACCACAATTTGTACATATTAATTTTGTTTAATTAGCTGACTAGAAAAGCTAATAGCTACTATTTAACAGTCTGTACATGATAAATCTGACTTCTGTATAAGTGTGTGTATATATAAATCCCACAGTCCAATTAAAAAGCGTATAAAATCTTAATTTAGTGTACAGAGTGCATACAACAGATAATTCGAGTAGGAAAATTAAGAGAGTAATTATTAGAGTATGTAGGAGATTACCCTAAAAATGTAGAGATTAATAATGCTGTCATTATCAACCACTCCCAATAATATAAAATCTTGATTGCCCCTAAAAAGTTTAATGAATCTTTTGGTTGTAGACTGGGGTTTCCATGGAGAATGATTAGATAAGCAAGAGAAAAAGATGTCTTTACTTATTTGTCACTTAATTAGCTAGCCTGTCAAATTCTTGTTCTTCTGCCTAGGTGTAACATATATAATTAAGATTGTTAAAGTTACTCCGTATTAATATATATGGGATTAAGTGTCCTTGGTGGTCTGTTTTCTATTCCAAGATTGTTTGTTTGCATGTGAGTTATTAGAAACTTCAAGCAACTGAAATTATGGATTTATTATAGATTAAGGTTGGGGGGAATTAGTAATGACAACATTTGCATTGTTTGGTTGTACTAGTTAATTAGTAATTAACAGCTTAATTAACAAAGAGAGGCAGTTGGGGATTCCTTACTAATTATCCAGGGAATTGAAGTTTTGGAAGGTATGTGTTTATAGGCAATTTCAGTTGTGCAATTTGGGGAATATTTTTAGTAACTTAGCTTGTGGGGAACATTAAGTTAGGAGCCAAATCTTAACAATCACGCAATTAAATTATGTAATGAATTAGATATCACATGATTGTTGCCTGAAATGGGTGTACATAATTTTCGTACTAAAATGTTACAAGTTTAATTTTGTCCAATTTAGAGAGTCTGAAGTTCTCACATGAAATCAAACTTAAAATAATGTGTTTAGTAAGTCAATTGTCTGAGCAACTCAGGTGGTATTAAAATTAAAATGTCTGAATGAGGAGGCAAGCAATTAGTAGAGGGGTATAGTAGCAGGGAGATTAATTAGAACGGTCCTACCATTTCAATTGCACTGTTTCATTGGACCCTGAGCCGATGTTACCTGTTTGGCTGGCATCCAAAGTCATTAGAAGTAGTAAAACTTGAAGTGTCTATATCACCAAAGGGTACAATAAAAACAAAGGCGCCAAAGGTTTCACAATAATTGCCTCATCAATTAGAACATTAATTATATGATGGTGGGAATTTAGTACAAACTCAACCAATTAACAAATTTTACTTGTTTGACATAACATGCCCCTGTCATCACCTAATTATGCATACATTAACGGAAAACATTACATTTTACTCTTAAGTCGTCCAAGTGTTTGGTTTGTTCCCCTTGTTTAATTATGGATTGTGACTTGTATTTTGAAAAGAAAATTTACAGAAAGTGACATCCCAACCTATGGTTTTGGTATCCAATGACACGTTTCTTAATGGAATTTTCGGCTTTTTAATATTATTGGTCCATTCATTTCAAAAATAAAATAAAATAAATTATTGGTCCATTGGACAAATATTATTGAAATGATGTGTTTTAATTGATTATAATTAATATGTATATTAGGAGTCAAATGTTCCTTTTGATTTTTACCTCATATACCTTCTTACGTGACAGTAATATTATTTTATACTCATAGAAGTGTGGATGAAATGATGCAGATCTCTTTTAGTTTAATCAAGTACCTTTTGAAGTCTTATTTAGTACGGACATGATTAGTTTCGGTGTGTGGAGTGTTAGTGTAGGTATCTTGATTGAGGAAACCACAAATTTTTTTTATTCATTAACCGATTCTGATCTATTCCACAATCATATATTGTCACGTAAAGTGGTGATGAATGCTACGAGAGGATTAATTGTAGTCATGTCTTGACCATTATATTTGCATTAGATTGGTATTATTATATCATAAATTTCGTTGAAGAAAATTCATGTGTTTGTTTGAAAGCTACACGTCATAATCAAATATATTATGAGTTAAGAATTTTCATTTGTGATTTTTTAGACTAAAAAAACTAGCATGTGATTTTTTTAACAAATAGGGGAAAAAGTGTTTTGAATTTCTTTTTCGACAAATCAAATTTTTTTGTGAGGTCTACTTAATACGAATAAAACCTTGAGGTTGTGCGTTTGGCGCACAATTATTGTACACGTCAACTGGGCGTGTGAATGTTGTTGTTTTTATTTTTTAATTTGGTCAGAATTTTGTTTTAAATCATTTTTCTCCTCTCTCCTCCCACTTACCTAATGGCTGGACAAAATTAAGAAAAAAAAAAATCAAACCATTGAAATTACTCTAAAAGTATAAAACTCTCTCGAAAGATAATAGTCCCCTACATTTTGTTGATGTTGTAGGTGTTGCCCATTATGTCTACTTGCCTAATGTAAATTTATGTCATTTTCATTATTTCACATTCTTTTTCTTATATATTCAGACAAAACAAAATGTCACATTAAATAAAATTTTATTTCAGCTAAAGTATTTCAAACAATTTGTTTAGAAGATAACAAAACACTCCAATATTTATTTGTATTTATCGTGCTGATAAATATTTATTAGACATGAAAAAAAAAAAAAAGATAAATAAGAATATAAGATGGACTGGACTCTGGAGTCTGGAGATTAAAACATTAAAGTAATATATTTTTATAAAAAGGAAATATTTAAAAGAGATTAAAACATTTTAAACACGATTTGATTGATGTGATTAGTGAGCAGCCCAGTTGAGTGTCTCAAAGCTGGCCGGATTCACAGTCTCGCCACCCGCCGGTTCGTTAAGAAAGTGAGCGCAGAGATCATCGTCCGGCAACCACCACGGCGGATACACCCACCGGTCAACGGCCGCCTTGGGCTCCGACGAGTCAAAGCTCCCCTCCTCGTCGAGATTCGGAAGCTGAATTATCTCGCCCAGGTCATCCGACGCCGCTGAAGTTGTAGCCGACGCCGACGCCTCGGCGGCGGAGGAGGAAAGAGGGTTGAGCTCCTCCATGGCGGCGGCCTTGGCGGCCGCCGCCTGAACGTCGCCGGGGGAAGCGGAAGCGGCGCGTGGCAACGAACCGAGGAGGTGAGGGAAATTGAGGAGCGTGGAGTCCCCCTTGATGGCCACGACCGCCACGTCATGAGCCCGCGCCGCCATTTCCGCCGTAGGATACGTCCCCAACCAAATCCTCGACTTCTTCCTGGGCTGCCGTATCTCCGACACCCATTTCCCCCAGCTCCTCATCCGCACCCCTCTGTAAACCGGATGCCTATTCCCACTCTCCTTATTCTTATCCTTATCCTTATTCCTATTCTTATTCTTCCTATTCTTCCCCTGCATGGACTCACACGACGAAACCAAACAACCCAAAGAACAAGACGAATTCGTACAGCTTTCAGCCGTGAATTCTTCCGCCATTATAAATACTTATCACACTCCATTAACGCTCCCCAATCCCCATATATAGCTATGAAGAATTTGAGATATATGATTGTGAGAGGGAAGAAGAAGGAGAGGGTAAATATAAGTGAGAAATAATTGCAGGCCAGAAATGGTAAGAAAGAGACAAAGTGGAAAATACCCGTTGAAGCTAGAGAATGACAGGCTACGTGGTATTACTTATAGACACCTTAGCTTTTAAATTATATTCAGTTGTAGTCGTATAGTACGTACCAATATTATAATTGTAATAAAAGTCGTCATCTTCAATTCTTCGCTAAAATCCACGTATCTGTCGTTGTAAACTGGTCGTTGTAAACTGGCCGTTGTGGACGGGTCGGAATTTTATCTCTTTTCATTTTTTATTTTTGTAGATATAATAGTATTGTCTGATTTAAATTTAGGTACGTAGCATTGGAAACTCTTTAAGAAACCCAACCTTGTACATTTCCTCCATTGTCCTTTGATGACTCATCATCTTCAATTCCCTACCAATTAACTTGAATTGGTCATATACCACCCGAAAGGGTTTAAAAGAATACCATACCGTATTAAATAATGATTTAATTACACAAAATGCCAATGTGCAATCTGTTGGGCGGGTAGGGTCGAGGAAGACCATTTTTAGCTCAATGGGGTCCTTAGCCTTATTCATGGTCTTCCCCCTTGGATCGATCGAGCCAATGATTTGTTTCGAGTTCTCACGCTAGCTAGCAAGGATTTTCAATTGGTGTAATAAAGGGTTCTCAGTTGGTGTAATCCTTAACCTTAATTTAATATATTAAAATTCGGAAATGCATAAAGTTAGGACTATTTTATTTTTGTTAGATAGGAAGTTGGGAGTTTGCCTAATTTACTAGTTGATTTTTTATTTTTGAATTTGATTGTAGTTAGCATTTTGAGTTTGAAATTGTACAAAAGCTCACGAAAAATGAAGAAAGTGACAAGTTTCATTAATTCACAACAATTCACACTTTAAATTTACAAGTTATGTTAAGTTTTATCCTCTTCTTTTCTAAACTCCTATAATATTTAAGGGTTTATGCTGGATCGATCATCCCATAAAATTAAACTAACAAAATCTATTAAGATTTATGGAGTATTTAAAAATAAAATTGAAAGCAACAAGATGTCTGGCATATCATATCAATATCAATGTCAATCTAAATTTTATTTTATTATCTTCTAATCTTTTAATTATTATTTTATTATTTAAAATAAAAGAGATCGAACTTCTTTCTAGTTCATCATTACAATCTTTTAGGTATATATCCAACTAGAATTATTATTCAAAACATAGTTGGCAAACGAGGCTTAGTCGTTTAGAACATACATAAGGAGAAATCCACTAATTTACCCATTCCATGGGCTATGTAAAAAAAAAAAAAAAAACATTTTTTTTTGACAACCAAACAAAGAATGCTATTTATTAATTATCGGTAGAAAAAAAAAAAAAGAATCGATTACAACAAGACCGCATAACTCTTATATAATTCATAATCAAAAGTTAATCAACAAATTGAATACCACTCGAAGGGTTTGAAAACTCATGAACATTAAGCTAGCTCCAAATCATCGATAAAAGAACCATCTAGTCTGCATAAGTATTGACTTCTTTGCCAATAAATATAAATCAAGCAATATTGTCACTCTTGATTCAATAACTCTCTTATTATTACGATGATTGAATGAGAGGATTTTGTGTTAACTTACCTTGTAATATTATTAGTTTTCAATTCACCACGATTAATCATCAATAAATTACTTTTCACCATAACAAATAAACAGAAAGTCTTCCCTTCAACTTAATATATAGTAGTTCATTATAAATCGTCTAAATAAGAGTACATTAAATAAACTTCATGCATAGGTAATAAACCACACATTCTCGTACGGAAAGTAGGTCCATCAACCTAAATAATGATGGAACCTTCTGCCACTTGTCCAGAGAGCTGCATTTATGCGACGATCAAAGCTGTAAACTTGCTGGCACCCATGCACTTTTATCTACCTTAATTCACTCCTCTGATCTTCAGTCTTCATTCATGTTTTTTTCTGAATTGTTCCTTTATTGATTTACCAATTACCATAAACAACGTAATGGATAATGACGCAACCAAAACCTGCGACTGCTCCTCCAGTATTGCAAGCTTGCAACCGTACTTAGGTTTCTTTATACACATTTTAAAAAGGAGAAAATGTCCATATATTTTTAGTCTTACTATTATTGTTATTATACAATAAGTCTTTGTTCTTTTTCTTTCTTTCTTTCTTTTTTTTTTTTCCAAATCGTTAACATTCTAACCAACTGAGCTAATCCAGCAGTATATCCTTAATTTTCAATTTAATGATTTTATTGACATTATTACATAGGTTACAATTTTCATCATTCTTGAAACAATTTGATACTATTGATAGTGTAACGTTAACCAATTGTTGCTTACATTTTGATGTTGTTAAGTCCACGGTTCTTGGGCCTTGATCTAGTACAATTGGATCAGATGAGTGGACCAATCCGCATTCCGGCCCATCTTAAACATGTTGGGCTCTTAGGTTTTTCAAGTAGAGATAGAATAGGTATAGTCTTGGGTTTGAGCCCAACTTATGTCTCTGCAATCATTATTGTGTGGACCATACTATCAAATAATGCACATTCAATATAAAAATAATGTACATTCAGTATAAAAATAATGTACATTATATTCAGGGGATGTACATTATTTGTGTACTGAATGTACATTTAGTACATTAAAAATGTACATTTTGTTATGGTCCACACAATAATTTGCCCTGTCTCTGCTCAAGTTCATAATGGGCCCATTGGGCTTAGAATGAAGCTGTCTATCTACCTATTTTGTATTCTTATTTGTTAGAGCAATTATGGTCTAAAAGTCCAATGGCAAGTGTTTGGATCTATCATAGCTATTGGCACATAAGTCCAACTCTAATGTGGGCAGCGTGTTGTAGTCCAAGTATGATAGTGTATGACCAAGCCCATGTAGTCATGTGGGCAAAATCTAGTTTAAAGGTGTCTCTTACAGTAGGATCTGTTCAGGACACTTCGTGGTCTAATAAAAAAAAATTTGTCATATATAATCGTGAAAAAATACATCTTACCATGAATTCGGTTTAAATTGTTAGATTATTATTTATTTTTTCTTTAAACATTCATTATAACAAATGTGTAACACTTGTGTGAGACCGTCTCATGAGTCTCAATCTGTGAGATGGTTCAAATATTTGATTAATGTGTCAAATCTTTTATTAATGAGTTAGATATTTGACTTTATTAATCAAAGATCTCACCCTTCTCACAGATTGAGACTTGTGAGACGGCCTCACACAAATTTTTGTCTCTTAGAAAATGTCTATATGCAACATAACTTTATAGTGTGAGGTTCGAACATATATTTAAAAATGTACTAAGGGACAGTCTCATGTTTTATTAGGCTCTTTAACTCTCACGTCTTTATGTTTTTGAGGTTTTCTTTTCACTTGAAGAATAAAAATAAAGACAAAAAGAATTTGTTTTGGGTTTGGATCAACTTGAAGGGGCAAAAGAATCAAATTTGGATATCCAACCCACTTATAGACAGACAAAAAAGGGGAGATGAAATAAAATAAAGTTAGGTATGCAGTGTATGTATATACGTATATATAAATATATGAGCAAAAAACCAAAACCTAACAGACATACATCTAATGAAAAACTTTTGTTTAATGAAGCACACCTAAAGATTCCTTATCCAACCCCACTCCCATGCATTATTAAACTTTTTTGTATTTTGAACTCTATAACCTGCCTAATAGGGATTATGAAGGGATAAATCTAGCCAATATAATTTTGACACTTAATACCAAACTGTACATTTTTATGTACAAGAAGCTTGACCCACCCTAAATGTTTGTGATAGTAGATTTCTCATCAAATTTACTAGATCAATGCTAAACGAGACTAATTCAATCGAATTGAGTCTTCCTAATTGATATAAACAATCCTAATCAAGGCAATTCACTTGAAGACGTTGCTACATACACACGTATTTGAACTCTTGGCCCAAAATCATGGAATAATTAATGCTCTCACCTGCCTAGCTAATTACATTTTGAACTGATCCACCCAACAGCTGGTGTGCTGCAGCAGAAGTCTATGGTCGGTGCATTTTGGGGACTCCCTCCGTCATACATGCTTCCCTCGCCGCTCATCCAAAATGGATTGCCATTTCTGCAGCTAAATTAAATAATTTAACCCTAAAATCTTCTTACCAAATTTGGTTGTCACCGTTGACATTAACTAGCACCCCCTTATTAATGATGTTTTATCAACTTTGAATGTTGAAAAATGGACCCCACTGGGTCCCGGGTTCACATGCACAGAGCTATCGTCCACAGGAAAGGCATGTTCTTGCCAGCTATGCAAGATGCAGTTTTGAATTGATTGGCTGTTCATGGATTATATATATATATATATATATAGAAATGAGAGAAATTGAAGGCCATTATCTGAGTGTACACTAGATAAACTTTATCTTGTTATCTTAGTCAATACTTAAAGAACCAAAAAACCTAAATTAACTCAAATTAGTAATTTAGTGGCACCAGGTTGCACTCCCATATGGAAGGGCAGGTTCGAGCATCGGTGAAAGGCCATATTGACTTTTACTGTTTTAGTAGATTGAGAAAGTAGTTATAAACAGATACTATATTGTAACAGAATAAGTAATACTCAAAAAACTTAAATTAGGGGTCAAACTAAGAGTCAAACTTATAATATTGTGATTTATTGGGCATAGCACCTCTCCAACAGATGAAAATTCAAGTGACCAACTTGACTAGTTAGGTTAATCATATATTTGTAATATACTATCGATCTTCCACATCACTTGCCCCTATATATAGGGGAGAAAAGTAATGCCCTATTCGTGCAGTGGCTTCTTTTTCTTTCATCATCTATTGTCATCTCCGGCGGGTTAAGCTAGACCTCCGATCAAAATGCCGGCTATAGCTTTTGGACGGTTTGATGATTCTTTCAGCGCCACCTCTCTGAAGGCCTACCTGGCCGAGTTCATCTCCACCTTGCTCTTCGTCTTCGCCGGCGTCGGCTCCGCCATTGCTTACAGTTAAACATATATATGCTCTACCACCTCTTTTATCTTTAATAGTTTTTCATGCATGTAATATAGAACTTTTGTAGCTATTCTGCCATGCATGCATGCATGTTATTTATTTAGTTTTGTTTTTTGTGTTGCAGACAAGTTGACGGCGGATGCTGCTCTTGATCCGGCTGGGCTTGTGGCGGTTGCGGTTTGCCATGGACTGGCTCTGTTTGTGGCGGTTTCTATCGCCGCCAACATCTCCGGCGGCCACGTCAACCCCGCTGTCACTTTTGGTTTGGCAGTCGGCGGCCAAATTACCGTCATCACCGGCCTCTTTTACTGGGTTGCTCAACTCTTGGGCTCCATTGTAGCTTGCTACCTCCTCAAAATCGTCACCGGCGGCCTGGTAAGTAAACAATGGCTATCAAATGCTTATAAATATGAAAAATTCGTAATCACTATATGAGAGTATGCATTAAGTAATTAAACTTGACTTTATAATCTAATTGGCAAAAAATTAAACCAATCAAAATTGTTGTAATTGATTCTTGTACAATTCAAAACAGCTGTCATTAAAACTTATAACATTGTAATTATTAAGTCAACTGATCGACTAACTTAACTGTGTTGCAGGCGGTGCCAACCCACGGTGTGGCGGCCGGAGTGGGAGCCATTGAAGGAGTTGTGATGGAAATCATTATCACTTTTGCTTTGGTGTACACGGTGTACGCCACGGCCGTTGACCCCAAGAAGGGATCTTTGGGAACAATTGCGCCCATCGCCATCGGGTTAATTGTGGGGGCCAACATTTTGGCCGCCGGTCCATTCTCCGGCGGGTCAATGAACCCAGCCCGCTCCTTCGGGCCGGCAGTGGTCAGCCTCGACTTTGCCTGCAACTGGATCTACTGGGTCGGGCCTCTCGTCGGCGGTGGGCTTGCCGGTCTCGTCTACGCTAACGTGTTCATGTGCCATGAACACGCCCCGCTATCCTCCGATTTCTAAGTTTTCGATCTGAATATGTTTGGAATTTCACGTTTGAATGTTTGATCTGAGAATTGAAGCGCAGTTTCCATTTCCGTTTTGTAATAAAGCTAGGGAAGAATCTCGAAATGCAGCATTTTTGGCTCTTCTTCCCGGCCTTTTTGCTTTCTTCTATCTTCTGGTTTGGACTTTGGAGCTGTACATTATGCCTCTCATCTTCTGGTGAAAACTTGCTTTATTATGTTAAAAATGCATTCATTCCAATATATTGTACGCTTCCAATGGAAAATCAATCCTTCAAATGACATTTCCCTTTGATAATAACTCAACTTGTTCATGTACTATTTACAGGGTTTGAAGCTTTTTTTTTTGACTTGCTCTCGAGACTATGTGACCATTTTCACAATTCCCCATTTAGTTTTTGACAAGTCTTGAAGGGCAAAATTGTCATTTTTGGTCTCCTAAGCAGAGTTTAAGAAAAATGTAATAAAAATGACAATTTTATCCTTTAAGATAAATCACATGATAAAAAGTTGCGTTGTGAAATCAAATATAAAAAAAATTAATAGTGGATGACCAAATGTGAAATTAATCCAACATTCATGTGACCGAAAAGAATGAAAAAAATCCTTAATATAATCTAATTGACAGCATTAGAAGAAGATTCTTCAATACTGTTCCTCAGTTTGATGTCCATCTTCTTGGTTCTCTTCAGTTGTTTCACGACACCAATTCGCTTGGAGGAATAAGGAGAAGGAATCTAGGATTAACGAGGAATCAGAAATTAGCAGAAAACTAAAGAACAGGAATCAAACATTATGGTGAGATATTTCAGAAATTATGTTTACCAAACAAGGTGTGTATCTCTTCATTGCAGCAAACATGGCTGCATGACCCACAGCAGATATCTGGTAGTTGAATGGAAAGTTTTAAAAAAACAAAAAAAAACAAAAAACAAAGTTCATCTAATAAGTTCTTGCAAGATTCACTGGAAAATGGAGATCTAGACAATTGATCCTTACAGGAATCAGCATCAGAATGGTGACAGGAACAAGCGTGGCGATATCAATTAGTGTTTGTTTCATCTTCTTCCTCTCCCTTTTGGTCAGCAAGTGGCCTTTCAGTTGCTTAACAAGAAGCCCAAAAGCATCCGAGATGTCGATGAAGAGCAGCTGAGTACCCATCAACACATTCTGTGATATATATATAAAAGCATACATTAGTATATATAGTCTGAATTAAGAACTTAAGAGTCTTGCAAGTATGGACTTACTTGACTTGCAGTTATAAGTTTGGCCATGGATTTTCCGATTAACTTCTGGTGCAGAGGCTCTGAGGTCGACGAGGATGACGAGCAACTCGACTCTGCTACCATATCAGCATCCACCACAGCTGCCCTTGACACCTGCAATTTCATACTTTTATCTCTGTAAATGGACTAAATTTGTTGCGTATTTGCGGGTAATCGTAAAAAAGATTGCAACTTTACTGTTCTGAGTATGAATTCTTGCATCTGGTCTTTATACCTGCTGCAATCTAGGTTCAAATTGATATTTTTCCCTCTTTACCAAATCAATTGAAGCTTGCTTCCCCTCCAAACTAAAGGGTGAACTTATCCCACTTCTTTTCAGTAAATCTGCAGATGAACCTTTTTCTGCAATTGTTTGCAGTTCCCTGCATGAGAAAATGAACACTCATCTATCTAATACAATCTATAAATCACACCAAGAAATACCAACTAACTAACATACCCTCTTCTGTCATAAGCAGCCCAGAAGTCTTCCAAACAGGTTGACAGCAGACTCTGACTAAAAGATTTCACCGAGAATTAGATCAGAATGAATGTTAGCTGTACAGGGAGAGCGTCGAACGAAATGGTATGTTTTGCAGTCACCTGTGAAGCAAGAAGTCTAACAAATTTGGCTCTAAGGCTTGCTGGAGGGAATTGTTGTAGTGAGCAAATCCACATATAACATCATAGCAAACTGTCAGAACAGTATACAGAATGATTTCGGTTTCTGCTTGACTTGCATGCTGTTTGGATCTTCTTTTATCACAAAACTTGCTAGCATATGCAGCATAAAAGTCGAGCCATCCAATTTCATCGGTTATCACCTGCAAGAATGAATCTTAATCTATCTTCCTTGAATCTTTCTGTGTATGTTAAGAAGATAGCTAAGGAAGGACTAACCTCCATGAAGAGCTGGTACTGGGCAAGAGTTGAGAATTCTGGATATGTTTGAAGGCTACCACATTCTAAATAGCTGTTTGGAGAGCATATGAACTCCGTTTATCGTTGAAATTTAATGTCAAAGGTTAAACCAAGTACACTTATACAAATCCAAAAGGGCAAAGGCAGTTAACTACCTGAGAAAATCCATGGTTTGTTCATCAAGATCCTTGATAGCCATTTCTGACAGGAACAACCTTGTCTCTCTTCCCAAATATGCAAAAAGTCCCAAAGTGGCCAAACTATTCTCTTGGACCTGTCAAAAACAACTCAAAATTACATTACCAACAACACATGATCTCAAGTTATGGGGTTAAGTACAAGGGAAATGACCTTGTCGCGAAAAGCATGCTTGTCTGCAATTGCATTTTCTCTGTGGAATGCATTGATTAGTTTCTTCTGAACTAATCCTATCCAAAATTCCACATCTTCAATGCTTGTACTTGGTAGGATCTTTCTTCCAAAATGAGACAGGAACTCCTCTTCAAACCCTGCCTCGGTTGCTAAATGATGAAATTTATCGATGGAAACCAGACTGTCTGACAAGTTCATGAGCTCTAGTACTGTATCCTCAATTTTAAGCAAAAAGAGAGGACAAGAAATTCTTTCCGAACATAACTTTTGCAGTGCAGCACAACAAGTTATAGCCACGATTATTCCTGCAATTCCACTGAACATAGTTGTATGAAGCAATATGAATAAAACCGCAACAGATTATATATCTCAAAAAGAACAACTAAAATCCATCATAGAGAATGCAAACACGTTTTAATGTAAGTAGCAAAGGGTTTCAAGAACAGACCTCCCCGCGTATTCCATAGACCATTTCTTGAACAAGGGGATGAAAAAATCGGCTATGCGTGGCAGCTCAACCACTCTGAACCACTGAACCAGCTTAGGATTCCTCATATTTAGCTGACTTTCTATTTGCTCTCCAAGAAAGTTTATGATTGGGGATAGACTTATGCATAGTAAGAAAGAAATTAGTTTCAGTAACTACAATAAGAGAAAGATTTAAGGGCCTAGCTATATATACTTTGCACTTTACTGAAGCACATTTTGGCATAAAAGTTCCCGATTAACTTGAACTTACCTCTCATTAACAGAAGGATTGTTGCAGCGTTTATGCGAAAGAAATACTTCCACTTCTATCGCTGCTTTCAGCAGAGCATAAAATGCTACCTGTGCAGCCATTCTGATAAAATTATTATTATCTTTTTCTGTTTATCCTGTAGGTCTAAATGTCCAAATCATTTAACTTGAAGAAAGGGAAAATTAGCATACAACATTGTTAATTGCACTTGTATTGACACCAGCAGATTATAAAAGCCTTATCTGAGTTCCTTTGTTCTCATCTTATACCTGATATGCAATGTTCTTATACCAAGCATGAACATCTACTCCATTCCATGCCATAGCAAGCTCTGCTTCACTTTTACCCAGTTTAAGTGTCTGTGCTGCAGCAGAAAAGCTTCTTGCAGATTCGTGCAATACCCACACGAGACAATTAACTCGATTAAACTCCATTTCTCGACTGCGACCCTTGCCTAATAAGGGCTCTTCCTGAGGAATGATTTGGTCTGAGTCTGCCATGGATACCATGGATGAGAGTGTTCCTAGAGGAATCTGTTTCAGTCTGGTTTTCTGGGAAAAAGGCCTATAAAGATCATATCTTTGTGGCAAAATGCCATAGTTTTGCTCTTTGATGTTTACATTTGATGAGAAGATCTTGTCAGAACAAGATCGGGCTTTGTCCCCTGGATGGACATTTTTCCTGCAACATGAAGGTGCAACCAGTCATATCTCTCTCTCACACACACATATATATATATACAATCTCCTTCTTTACAAAGATTCAAGCTTTATCAGAAAAGGATGAATCTTTGATGATTATATCCACAAATTGACCTAATACATGAGGTTAATCCCATATCAGTCTAATACCCACTACCCAGACCTCCTAATCTCAACCTTAAAACAAGTCCAGAACCAAACTACAATAATCTAGAACATCATAGTACATACAAGAATCACTACATAAACTAAGAACTGGTGCAGAAGATGCATGACTCACCAAACTCACAAAACTACACTAACTTTCTTTTCACATAAACCCAGAAAAAAAAAAAAAAAAAAAAAAA